>NC_068351.1:2308011-2608011 GCF_014633365.1 Diospyros lotus | reverse complement strand
ATAAACCAAATATATAATAAAGTGCTCAAATAGTATTTTCACATTAATTAATAATCAATTCATATATAGACTGAAATATTAATTTTGAAGCTTACCAATTTTAATTTGGGATTTTATAAAATTTGGTAAAAAGATAATATAAAGATATAAAGTTAATTATTTATTCATCGAGCCATACAATCTGATCTGGTGGATAGGACAGTCCAACCCCCACCCAAAACCCACAAAATTCGGAACATCTGGCCAAATAGCATACTTACAAAATTATAATTGTAACCATATGGGTAAATAGGACAGGGAGACTCTCCCTTTGATGTATCCCAACAAAATGGACAAAATATGTTGCTTGGATCTTGGCAAGATTGACTAAAGCCTCTTGGAAGAGAATTCTTTACCAAAATTTTTAACTTTTCTACTTTTCTCTTCTAGCATAACATATGTTGGGGTTCGTAATTTCAAGAACCATATAGTTATCACCCCTCAAGGTGACTTAATAACACATAAATGACGATAAATTTATTTAAAATAAGTTTTTAGAAGTAGAAAACACTCAAATTTTGCAGGATAAAGGTAAAGTGACAAGAGAGGAACAAAGTAAGGAATCTTCATATTTAGAAGTTTACACCTACATGGAGAACTAGTCGTAGGGGTGGGGGGCAAGTAAAATCTCTAGGCTTTTGTTTTCTTTGACAAGTTAAGTTTGACTCTGCCTCTTGTTTTATTGTGTGGGGGACTAGGTCTCTGGGACATGGCTATTTAACAGGATCATTGTAGCCTGCCAGAGGCTGGACAATAATTGGCTAATATCTTGACTCAATCACCTATACTTTGTTGTTATTATCTATGGATACTAGTCCAGATTATTTGGGAGTGATTTGATAAATAAATTAATGAAACTTTATTAAAATCATTAATGTGAATAAGTTCAATGATAATTAAGACATTTTTTTAGTTAAGGGCAGTTATTGTGATATATATCAACCTAGGGTTATAGTGAGCCAATATTATAAATAACCAATTTCAATTTTAACCCAATAATGCTGATCCCTAATCTTACATCTGGATACTGTAACTTTGTTAAGGTTTAATAAATTTTCACATGATGTACCATCACACTGAATTTGTGAACCCAGCAAATTTAGTAAGCAAAATCCTTCCTTATTTTATGGGATTGGCCTGGTACAGGCACCTCTGTTTGGCCTGGTACAGGCACCTCTGTTTCAGTGTACATGAAACCAAACCAAAAAGGCTTTATTATAGAACACAGGTGGAGCATTGATGCCTCCAAACTTTTCCAATGCCAACTCTTAAAGTAAATCAAAGTTGGTTCCTGTCCATTGACTCCCAAATGCTTCATAATTGTGTGTTATAATTGTTAATTGTTGTTCTCTCAGCTGCTTTTCAAGCAAAGGGGCCCAGTGTTTGGTAGCAATTGCATGTCATAGTGAAGGGATTAGGAGGAATAGTCTTGGAATAATGTTGCTTGAATGATACTTTTATATAAAAAAAAAATTATAACCAAAGCTAAATAAAGTATCAGATGTTATGGTAGATTAGATAGTCAATATTTAATATAAAATTTGTCAAATCAAACATTATGAATTGTAAATAAATGAGAAGTCATTAGGGTGTAACGCTCCCTATGACAAGAAGTTATATTGTCCAAGTGCAGTGAAAAATGAGTTTGGACCATTACGTTAATGTCTAAATATAGTGTTAAATCTAAAAGAGTTCTTGTATTTTTATGGACCAAATAGGGAAAAAAGTTTATCAAGTATTCATAATTGTATAAGTTTCATGGCTAGGTCATTCTAGTGACAGTTTCTATATAAAAATTATGTAAAAACTTCGGTTGCGTTCTCTTTGCTTTTCAGTTTTGAGTTTTGAATTCATTTTTAGTTTTCTGTTTTGATAGTCTATTTTTAGAAAATTATAAACACGTTCTCTTTCTTATTTTGAAAAACTATTTCTCAAAACAAAAAATTAGAAAACGTGTTCTCTTTAAACTTTTGAAAATAATTTTTTAATAATATTTTATTCAATAAATTTGATTATTCGGTAAATTAAAAATATTTAATGTTAATATATTATTAAAAAATATATACATTTTAAAGTTAATGAATTTTGTAATATTTTTTCCTATTATAATAATAAAATATAAATAAATAAATGTGTTTTAAATTTTGAGTTTGTTTTAGATGAAAACACTCAAAACAACTTTTTATTATTTTGAGTTTTCTTTGTAAATTTTTTTTTTTTGTTTTCAAAAATATATTTTTAAAAACAGTAAAGAGAACGAGTTTTTTTTATTTTAAAAAATTGAAAACTAAAAATGACTTGAAAATAACAAAGAGAACGCAACTTTCATTTTTTGTAGTAGACAGATAAGATCTGGTACATGACATGATGCTAGAGAGAAAAAGGGGTAAAGTGGCTAGGGTTTTGCTTTCTTTGGAAAGGATGGAGCCACTTTAGCAGGATAATTTTGACCTAAAGCTAACAATACAAGAGAAAGCAAAAGCTTAATTGCCTTAACTAAAGAGTGGAGTAGGTCCAAATCCACATCAATAAAGCCTTTTTATGGGCTATAATCAAGGTTGGATTGTACCCGTGTCGATCTTAGCAGGCCCTAATCTCCATGTAATGGAGATTAGGCTTGAAGCATCAAGGAGAGACTCTATAGAAAGTGTCTCATTTTTGTCACGTGTCTCGTTTTTGTCACTTCATAAAGAACTACCTGTCCCTTTATTTCATCTCCTTTTTTAGATGCACTAGGCTGCATTGAACTTAAACTTTCCTTTTTGCTAAATCTAGAACTAGCATTTGTGAACAGGAAAGAGAGACAAATGATTAGACATGGCCAAAATTGAACCGGACCGGCGGTTCAAACCGGAACCGGACCGGCCGGAACCGGACCCGGAACCGGCCGAACCGGAACCGGAACCGGAACCGGACCGAACCGGCGAAATTCGGTCCGGTTCCGGTTCAAGGTTCCGGAGAACCGGAACCGCCGGTTCCGCGGAACCGGCCCCCCTCCCCCCCGTGCGCGTGCGGCCGCGCACGGTGCACCCCCCCTCCCCCCGTGCGCGTAAGGCCGCGCACGGTGCACCCCCCCCCCCCCAACGGTCCAAATTGGACCGTTGGACAGCCCCCCCCCCCCCAACGGTCCAATTTGGATTGGACCGTTGGACAGCCCCCCCCCCCCCCCAACGGTCCAATTTGGATTGGACCGTTGGACCCCCCCCAAACTTTTTTTTTTTTTTTTAAATTTTATAATTCTTATCTATATATACCCCTCCCTCCCCCACTCATTTTTCACACTTTCTCTCTCTCTCTCTCTCTCTCAAGTCTCAAGCTATTATTATTCTCTCAATTTTGTCTCTCATTTAATATTTTAATTTCAATTTCTTCAATCTTCTCATTTTGTTATTTATCAATTTATTCAATTATATTATTAATTATTTATTACTTGTTACTATATTATTTTATCATTATTATATTTTTTTATTATCATACTTTTTTCAAAAAAATGGCAAGTGAAGGTAGAAATGTTGAAAATGTTGAGTTTGAAGCTCAAAATTTTCAAACACAAGAGAGTGAAACTCAACAAAAGGGAGGTGGAAAAATTTCTACTTCTGATATTTTTAATATTCATTTCAAGAAAACACCAAAAGGAGATGGTAAATTTGATGTATCTTGTAATTATTGTAATCAAGTATACAAATTCAAGCAAGGAGGTGGATATGGTACTTTCGCCCGACATTTGCAAACAAAGCACCCGCTCAAGGTTGGATTGAGCCGCGATCAAACACAAATATCCGGGTTTGCTACCTCTTCAAACTCTCCTCAATTATTTCATTATAATGAAGCTAATTGTAGGTCTGGTTTAGCTGAAATGGTAGCAATTGATCATTTATCTTTTAGTTTTGGTGAAAAATTAGGTTTTACTCGATTTTGTCAAAACTTTGTTAATCCTAGTTTTAAATCAATTCCTAGAAATACTTTGAAAAGGAATTTGTTAAAATTGTTTAAAAACTCAAAAATTGAATTGATAACATATTTTCAAAACAATAATATTAATGTTTCTATTTGTAGTGATATTTGGAGTGATCATTGGCAAACTCATTCATATATGGGTATTACTTGTCATTGGGTTGATGAAAATTATGTTTTACAAAAAAGAATTCTTGCGTATCGATGTTTTGATGAAAGTCATAATGCTGAAAATATTTGTAGATTAATTCAACAAATTTTACAAGAATATAGATTAGTTAATAGAATTTTTTCAATTTCTTTTGATAATGCATCGGCTAATACTGCTTCTATTAATGAATTGAAAAGAATTTGCCAACCAAATTTTGGTGGAAGATTTTTTCATGTTAGATGTGCATGTCATGTTTTAAATTTATGTGTTCAAGATGGTATTAAGTCACTTAATTCTTATTTAGATCCAATTAGAAATGTTATTTCTTATATTTGGGTACACCCTCGAACTGCAAAAGCATGGGCACATTTTTGCACCTCCAATGGTCAAACCCCAAAACGTTTTTCAAAAAATGTCCCTACTCGTTGGAACTCAACTTTTAAATTACTTAATCAATCTTTTGAATATAAAGATTTATTGTGTTCTTTTGCAGCAAATTATATTCCACAATATCCTATTTTTCCAACTATGTGGAATGTTTGTAGTTCAATTTTGAATATTTTACGAATTTTTAATGATGCTACTCATACACTTAGTAGTGTTTATAAACCAACTTCACATCAATTTTTAATAGAAGCAATGAATGTGGCCGGTGTATTAATGGAAGGAATTAATGTTGAAGAAATTTGTCATGCTGTTTTAGAAATGAGAGAAAAATGGTTACGTTATTATCAATTTATTCCTGAAATTTTTCTTGTTACTATGGTATTTGATCCTAGGTGTAAATTTGATGGTTTAATTGAGTGTTTGTCTAACTATTATTCGTTGTTAGGATTAGAAAATAATGAAGAAATTGATGTGAATATTATAATTTCTAAGGTTAGAACTTTATGCAATCAATTATATGAAGCATATGTTATTGCTCCTAGTAGTGAAGAATCATTTCCATCCATGGCTCCGCATTCCTCTTCCTCCCAACCAATGAAATGGGGTCATAAATTTTTAGATCAAAGGAGGAAAAAACCTAGATCGAGCTCACATTCGGAGCTCGAAACTTATCTAACCACAGTTTTTGAGTTTGGTGATGATACAGGTTTAAATTTTGAAATTTTGGAGTGGTGGAAAAGGCACAAGGAGACATTTCCAACTCTTGCAATTATTGCAAGTCAACTTCTTGCAGTTCCAGCTTCAACTGTAGCCGTTGAACAAACATTCAGTAGTGGAGGCAACATTTTGGACGAAAGAAGATCAAGATTGGCTCCAGAATCATTGGAAGCTCAAGTTTGCCTCGATGATTGGGAAAGAGCTAACATGCGACGTCAAGAAGAACTTATCCATTCATCATCATCTGACGAATGGGTTAATGATGGTTCAACAACGGCGACTTCCGACTCCAATGAAGATGCGTAGGATCCAAGTCCATATTTTATTTTTTTTCACATTTGTAAAAATTAATTACTTGTATTACATTTTTGTTGTAATTATTTTTTAATGAAATTAAGTCTAATTCTATTTTTTATTTTTTATTTTTCACATTTGTAAAAATTAATTACTTATATTACATACTTGTTTAGTTGTTTTAATTATTTTTAATGAAATTATTACTTATATTTCTTCAATTTTTAGTAGTGTTTTTTTATTAAAAATATGGTTGAGAATATTTATATTTACAATTACATTTAACAATTAAAAATCGAAACCAAACCGAACCGAACAATGGAACAAGGACCAAAATTGAATACAACAATATTTAAAAAAAATTAAAAAAATTCGGTTTGAACCTGAACCGGAACCGTTGACCGAACCGGCTCAAACCGTTGACCGAACCGGTCCAAACCGTTGACCGAACCGGCACGAACCGGAACCGGAACCGAACCGTCCCAAACCGCCCTTGGGCGGTTCGGTTCAGGTTCAAAGATTTCTTGAACCGGAACCGGCGGTTCATGAACCGGAACCGGCGGTTCATGAACCGTGGCCATGTCACAAATGTTTGAATCTACGTACCAAAATGAAGTACACGAGTTGCGTCGTTTTCCTTTGATTTTCCATCCATCGCGAATCCTTGTGTCAAACATCACAAGCCAGCGGGTTCAGTACCAACCCCTGCAAAAATGGAACCGACCATCAATGTTACAATTAGGGCTGATGGCTGCATCGAACACAAAAGTAACACAAAGTAGAGAAAGGAATGGGGAAACGGTTTAAGGAAAGGTTAAACTTTACCTGAAACCCAGCAATAGAAATTAGACATAAATCTACTCTTCTAAGTTCGAAATTTGATCTCTTGCGAGCAGTCTCTCAGTCATTCACACATACCTGGCAAAAGTAAGAAATGGGGAAATCCCCCCGGGATGGTTCAGCCACAACATATGGAGTTTCACAAAGCGATAAAACATATGAAATTTCATAAAGAATATCATAGGTTAAATTCTTGGTGACATTTGTTCCATTTAAAGGTGTGAACTAGATGCCCTGCCCTATGTATGTATAGATTATGACTGTATCCGGATTTACTTGAAGAGCGAACCGAGGGAGAAGATGTCTCTCCTTAGAACTAGTCTCTAGGTTATCAAAAAAAGGAGGGGGGTGATTTGGTGTATTAGGGGACTTGGGCTCCAGTTCCATCTTCTGTGCAAAACTCACTCTCCCTTTCCCCAAAACCAGCAAATAGAAGTCATATACAGGAAGCTATATCAATCAAAGCCAACCTATCTTTAAGCAAGAAGCAATGCAATTATCATACAACCACAAGGAAATAATCATAAATAAAAAATATTAATATTTATTCTCTGTAAAAGTTCTACTCAATGGATTACCATCATAGATGCAATGCAATTTGAATCATTTAATACATATTATGTTTTGGGAATCAGAAGGCATTCAAAAAGTTTATAAAGAAACTACTATTTTACTTGTCAAACAAAGGGTGATTTGTATACATATTTTACCTCATATTATATGCCACCAAAAATTTTTTCTTTTTTGAGGAAAAGGAAACTGTTATATGTATTTCCCGCATCTCCCCGCATGGGCCAGACTCGGTCCGATAGACCGGCCCAATCACCCAAGGCCAAGAAGGCCCGAACGACCTCGTCAAGGAAGGTCCAGCCTCCATCAAAGACCCGGAACTCATAAAGCGAGCGTATGGCGAGCTCCCGGTAATCCCCCAACGAGCTCGGAGCAATCGACTAACGAGCTCCTGAAATATCCTCCAGATCGCTGGGCCATCCAGGTCGCTCGCCTAAAATCTCCAGCTCGCATGAGCGGCAAAGCTGCTGAGAAGTCAGAGGTAGGGTCCGATCACTTTATCTGTAACAGCTCATGCCCCTCGTAATGAGGATCCCACTCCCGGTCTTGCGAAGGCGGTAAGAACTATTTGTCCCCCATTATACAAACACTGTATTTTTATATATTATCTAGATTGTAAAAGTCCCTCAAGAAAAATGGAAATAAAGGGGGCCATGAGGAGCAAAGAGGAGGGACAGAAAAAAGAATAATCAGATACCGCCACTCTGGGAGAATAATCAGAGGGCGGCCGTGGACTAGGCATCGTTCTGGCCGAACCACGTAAAAGATTCTGGTGTACACGCTTGGAACTTTGGGGGAGGGGGGGGTTTTCTTCCTTCCTTCTCGGTATTTTTTTGGATTGACTCACCGCGGCCCAAAACGAATCACGGTCGGCCGAAATCAAACGTCGACATTTTGGCGCTAGAGGAAGGGGCCGCTCTGATCAATAGCCATGGCTAGAGGAAGGAATACTAGAAGTTCCGAGGCGGCGGTAGACCCGCCTGAAAATCACCACGACCGACCACGAGACTTACCACCAAATGGAGGACCCATTGCCCCGACAGCCGATACTCCTTTGCCGCCGCCCGCCGGAGACGCTCCCGGCATACCACCACGGATCCCTGTCCAGCCTACTGTCCAAATCACCGGGACAGGGACGATCCGGGACTGGCAACAGCGCCAGGAAGCATTGGAGAATACGGTAATGCAACTCGCTGACGCGGTCAGAATTCTGGCCCAAGCTCAAGCACGGGCTGTCCACGACCCACCGGCGTCGCCTCGCAGGGTCCGCCAACCGCGGGAGGAGAGACACCCACCCGCGGAAGAAGATATCGGGGATAACTACCCGTCCCCAATTCACCGCTCCCCAGTCCGAGAAAGAAGCAGGCGATCGCAAGCCCAGCAACCAGTAGGACCGGACTCAACTGTGGAAGAGCTGTATCAGAGGGTGCGACAGCTGGAGGAACGACAAGGAGTCCGCAGCCAGAATAATGGCCGTGGAGATAGGACGCCGTTCGCCAGAGAAATTGAGCTTGAACCCCTGCCCCGGAGGTTTAAGGTCCCGAGCATGCCACAATATCATGGGGACAGCGACCCCTATGATTACCTGGATGCGTACAACGTGCAAATGGATCTACAGACAACCAGCTCGCTGGCTAAATGTCGCGCCTTCCCAGCAATCTTAGGAGACATCCCCCGAGCTTGGTTCAGGAGCCTTCCGCCTCGTAGCATCAACAGCTGGGAGGAGTGCCAACAGAGGTTCCTTAACCAATACAGGGCTCTAAGGAGGCAGCTCGCGCCACCTTGCCACCTCGCCACCGTATTCCAGAAAGCAAACGAACCATTAAGGGATTACATCGCCAGGTTCAGGCGCGAGGTGAGCAACATCGAGGATCCCTCTGATGAAAGTATCCTAACGGCGATCTCCGCCGGCCTCCGAAAAGACGGAAAGCTCTACGAGAGCATCTACCGAACCCCGGTCAAAGACCTGGGGGAATTCTATGAACGAGCTTCCAAGGAAATCCGATGGGAAGACGCCTTCGGGACGAAGAAGCCCGTCGGGTCGAGAGAAGAAGTTGGGGGCTCCAGCCAGAGTAAGAAAAGGCACAACGGAGACGCCGGAAGAGAAGCTCAGGGGGAGCGCTCGAGCAATGAAGTGTTCAAGCGAGCTCGGAAGGCAGAGGGAGATGAGCGACCTCATAGATCACAGCGCTTTGACAGCTACTGTGCCCTGTCAGACCCCCAAGAAAGGATCTTCGCCATCGAAAGGAACAAAGAGGAATTCGGGAAGCCCAACCCGTTAAGAACCCCAAACAAATTCTGAAACAAAGAAAAATTTTGCGCGTACCACAACGAGGCGGGTCACAACACCTCGGAATGCTGGGCCCTAAGGGACGCCATCGAAGATCTGATAAGAAGAGGTCGCTTGAAAGATTACGTGGTGCGGCCGACTAATCAACCAAGCCAGCCGCCGGTACAGCAGCAGCCTCCCACCGACGACGACCAAGCACCGGCTGTACGAACCATCTACACGATCCATGGCGGGCCCCACCTCGCTGGTTCCTCCCACAAATCCCGCGACAAATACATACGAGAGGCCAACCATGTCTTGCTAGCGAGATCGGGCGAACAGCCGGTTCCCGCGAAGCGGCCTAGGGGTAACCCAATCCCAGAGAAGATGTTTTTCTCGGAAGAAGACGCCAGAGACGTCCATTGGCCGCACAACGACGCACTCGTTATACGAGCCCAGGTCGGCAACTCCGAAGTGCGGAGGATAATGGTGGACACGGGCAGCTCGGTAAATGTAATGTACAGAGCATGCTTCGATCAGATGGGTTTGGGACCGGAACAGTTGGGTTCGTCCCCAGAGCCACTCTATGGGTTCACGGGAGACGCAGTGATTCCCGTCGGTCGGATCAGCCTTCCCCTCACCATCGGGGGTGCGAACCGCCAGGCCACTACTTTGGCAGAATTCCTCATAATTGACTGCCCCTCAGCATACAACGTCGTACTCGGAAGGCCGGCGATGAACGACCTGGATCTAGTGACCTCAACCAGGTCGCTTACGGTGAAATTCCCGACCCCCGACGGTGTAGGGTGTGTACGAGGCGAGCAGCACCTCGCAAGACGTTGCTATGAGGACGCCCTGAAAATGGGAGCAAAGGGAAAGAAAGTAAATATCATCGCAAAAGTCGGCCCGCGATCAACCGGCCGATGGGAGGACCTGGATCCACGCGAGGTCGACTGCGAAAAGCCCACCGGTCCCATGGAAGAGCTCGAAGATATCTCAGTCGGCGAGGCAGACGAGGAAAGGCACCTCAAGCTAGGCAAGAGTCTAGCCCCCGAGGTAAAATCCCAACTTACAGATTTCCTTAAAGCTAACCTTGATGTATTCGCATGGAACCACGAAGATATGGTGGGAATCGCCCCAGAAGTCATGTCACACAGGCTCAACGTAGATCCAGGCTACAGGCCAGTACGCCAGAAGAGGAGGCCAATGACTCCGGAGCGTTATACCGCTCTTAAGGAAGAAGTGGACAAACTCTTGGCGAATAATTTCATCAAGGAAGCCCACTATCCGGTCTGGGTGGCCAACCCGGTCCTAGTAAAAAAGAAAAACGGGAAGTGGAGGACCTGCATCGACTTCACCGACCTGAACAAGGCCTGTCCTAAAGACAGCTTTCCCCTCCCCAGAATCGATCAACTCGTAGATGCAACGGCTGGTCACCGCCTCCTCAGTTTCATGGATGCCTATTCAGGCTACAACCAAATCCCCATGAACCCAACGGACCAAGAGCACACCTCGTTCATAACCGACCGGGGGCTCTATTGTTACAAGGTCATGCCCTTTGGATTGAAGAATGCTGGCGCGACCTACCAGAGGCTGGTCAATACGATGTTCGAAACACTGATCGGAAAAACCATGGAAGTATACGTTGACGACATGCTGGTAAAATCCGAGCAAGTGACGGACCACGTTTCCGATCTAAGAGAAACGTTTGGAGTCCTCAGGAAATATCAGATGAAGCTCAACCCGCTCAAGTGCGCCTTCGGTGTAGCCTCTGGAAAATTTCTTGGGTTTATGGTAAACAACAGAGGCATTGAAGCCAACCCAGACAAAATTAAGGCTCTGCTCGACATGAGGTCGCCTATAAGAAAGAAGGAGGTGCAAAGCCTCAATGGTCAGGTCGCGGCTCTGAGCCGTTTCATTTCAAAGGCAACTGACAAGTGTGCCCCTTTCTTCGAGCTTCTAAAAAAGGAGAAAGACTTCAGATGGACAGAAGAATGCGAGTTCGCATTCCAACAACTAAAGGAGTACATGGGACGGGCCCCGCTGCTCGCCAAACCTAAGGAGGGAGAGAGGTTGACCTTGTACTTAGGAGTATCCCAACAGGCTCTCAGCGCGGCCCTCGTTCGGGGGGAAGAAGGGGTGCAGCACCCCATTTATTACGTCTCCAAAAGCCTAATCGATGCAGAAACAAGGTACGCACCAATCGAAAAATTAGCTTACTGTCTAATAGTGGCGTCGAGGAAGCTGCGACCCTATTTTCAAGCTCATGAGATCGAAGTCCTGACCAAATACCCATTGAAACAAATCCTCCAAAAACCGGATACCTCAGGTCGTTTACTAAAATGGTCTATTGAGCTCGCTCAGTTCGACATAAAGTACAAACCAAGGACGGCGATAAAGGGTCAAGCGTTGGCAGACTTCATTGCCGAGTTTACTGGGCCAATTGACGAAGAGCCGGAAAACCTGAAAGGACCGTCCTGGGAACTATACGTCGATGGATCATCGAACGAACAAGGAGCGGGAGCCGGGGTTATGCTAATAAGCCCCGAAGGTCACAAAATCCTCTGCGCCCTGAGGTTCGGTTTTTTAGCCACCAATAATGAATCCGAGTATGAAGCCTTACTAGCAGGACTCCGCCTGGCAAAGGAAATACGAGCTGAATTCTTGGAGATCTTCAGCGACTCTCAACTAGTTGTCAACCAGGTGCGGGGAGAATACCAGGCCAGAGACACGAAGATGGCAACATACTTACAGAAGGCACGCGAACTTTTAGCCACTTTCGAAAAATATGAAATGCATCAAATCCCCCGTTCCCAGAACTCTCATGCGGACGCTCTGGCTCGCCTAGCAACTGCCCGGGACGCAGAATTCTTGGGGGACATACCTGTCGATTTTTTGGCCACCCCGAGCACAGAACAACGAGATGAAACGCTACTGATCACGGTGCCCCAAAACTCATGGATGACCCCCATCTTGGAATATCTGCAAGACGGGAAACTACCGGAAGACAAGCTGGAAGCACGTCGCCTGCGAGCTCAAGCCGCCCGATATTGCATCTACGATGAAAGACTGTACAAGAGGGGATTCTCAGCCCCACTCCTGAGGTGCATTGACGGCACCGATTGCCAGTCTGTGCTAGAAGAAATTCATGCAGGCCACTGCGGTAATCATGCAGGGGCACTCTCTCTGGCACAAAAGGCCCTCCGACAAGGGTTTTATTGGCCCACCGTGAAGCAAGATGCCATAGAGACGGTCAAGAAATGCGAGAAGTGCCAAAGGTTCGCCAAGGTTCCGCGAGCTCCGCCGGCCTACCTGCAGCAGATGAGCAGCCCTTGGCCCTTTGCCATTTGGGGCATGGATCTAATCGGGCCGCTGCCCACGGCTCGCGGAGGATGCAAACATGCCATAGTGGCAGTTGACTACTTCACCAAATGGGCAGAGGCCAAAGAGCTCGCACAGATCACCAGTGCGAAGACACAAGCTTTTACATGGGATAACATAATCTGCAGATTTGGAGTGCCACAGCAAATAGTAACGGACAACGGAACCCAATTTACCAGCGAGCAATTCATCCAATTCTGCGAGTCAATGGGGATTCAAAAGAGTTTCACCGCCGTTGATCACCCCCAGGCCAATGGGCAGGTCGAAGCAGTCAACAAAATAATCAAGCAGACCCTGAAGACAAAGCTTGAGGCTAGAAAGGGGGCCTGGGTGGATGAACTGCAAACAGTGCTATGGACCTATCGAACAACAGCCCGAAGCAGCACTGGAGAAACCCCATTCTCAATGGCGTATGGGTCGGAGGCTATGATCCCCGCTGAGAATAAAGTGGCCAGCCACCGAAGGGCCACCTTCAGCTCAGATCGCAATAACGAGCTACTGGCGGCTAATCTGGACCTGCTCGAGGAATCAAGAGATGTAGCTCGCGTGAGGATCGCAATTTATCAACAAAGAGTGGCACGATACTATAACAGGAAGGTCCGAATCCGACGTTACAACGTCGGAGATCCGGTACTACGCCTAGTACTACCAGGAGCACGGGCGGCAAGCGATGGCACCTTAGGGCCTAACTGGGAAGGTCCATTTATCATCAAAGAAAATTTGAATAACGGAGCATACCATCTGGCAAACATGGACGGTCTCCCTCTCCCACGAGCTTGGAACGCAGAACATCTTCGTCCTTACTTCAGATAAATGTAATCGTTCTTGCCTATGCTCCGTCTTTTTCATTACGAATGACTTTCATGATTCTGGTCAGAATTTATGAACTTTCATTACACTTTATTCTTATTGGTATTCGATTGAATGCCCCCGTAACGAGGGGTCGAGAAGCCATGGTTTGCGAGCTGATGCCTAAATAACCTAGCCACGGCGCTACGGTCAACGGCTTAACCGAGCATTTACCTCGGTCCCTCCATCAGGTCGTGGTTTGCGAGCTGAGAACCAGTCATCTTGACTTTATGTCATGGTTCGGAACCTACTGAGCAACCACTTCCACAAGTAACCCCGAGCTTGGGTTCGCTAGCCGAGGTCCTTTTATCTTGGCTTAAAGCCATGGTCTGCGACCTACCTGGGTGTTCCCTCTCAGTTCAAATAAAACTTGTAGAAGCCACTGGGTGTTAGCTGAGGACGTAACGCGACCTACCTGGACACATATCCCGGCCGTACAAGTCAAACGAAATAACAAGCCATGGTGTGTTAGCTGGGGTCACTCTATGACCCGCCTGAACATATAACTTGGTGCTACAGGCTGCGCTTTCACTAGCTGGGGTCCTCCTATCTTGGCTTAAAGCCATGGTCTGCGACCTACCTGAGTGTTCGCTCCCAATTTATTGAAAACTTATTAAAGCCTCAACATGCCGGCCGAGGCCATGGCATAAGCTCATACCCTAGCAAACTTTGCGTATTGGACCCTATCAGCTGAGGTCCGTCTTAACTTGGCTAAAAATAAAGCATTCGCGACCTATCAGGCACACGCCCTATAACGAGCTTCTCAGCCACCGCATGTTAGACAAGATCACAAGGCCGTCCGACTTTACATATATCTCGGGAAGGCTCTCGTTATTTCGTCAAAACATGCCGAACGGGGTTTCCTGGAAATTGCCTAGGTATGAGTGTTCGCGCTGATTATTACAACTATCATCAACGAGCTGGTTAAAGAGCGTTAGTTTACGAGCTAATAAAACTCCGGATCTACCTGGACCTATTTTCGAACAGTTTATTATCAAGTTACATACTCAAAAGTTCCTTATCAGTGGACCTTTCAAAAATACGGGGGCTTTGTTGAAGAAATTTCAAGTTATACCGTGAAGAAGTTACTTTCAAGTCATGATTCAAGAATCGTCATCAGAGATAACTTGAATTCGCGAGGAAATCTGAGGCAACGTGCACAAAATGCCAATTTTTTATTATGAGATGAAGGTCACATTACAAAAAAATAAAATAAAAAAAAAAAAAAAATACATGTGGGAATCCTAGCTAAGAGGGGCGTTTGGTTCTGCAGAATCAACCTCGACAGGGCGAGCTTCAGTAGGTATGGTCGGCTGGAGATCGACCTCGACAATCCCGGCTGGGAAAACCTCGGCAACCTCCACAGGAGGCTCCTTGGCAGTCTCACCAGGTTGAGCCGCGGCGACCCCGGATAGCTCGGCCCCGACCTGAGGAGCTTGCGCTGCGACAAAAAACGAGTCAAGGGTATTGGCATCATCAGCATCTTCCGCGGCCTCGGCAGCATACCGAGCCACCTCCTCGACAGCCTGCGCACCGAAAATGGAGAAATCCATCTCAGAATGGTTCACCCAAAGGGTGTACAGAAATGCCGAGCAGGTGTCGGATCTGGTCTCCCTACGAGCCGCGTCCATCCGCTCTCCGACCTCCGCCCTTATATCGTCAATGGTCCTCTTGGCAAGCTCCTCGCATCGGACGGCACGATCATCCGCCCGTGTCCGCTCCTCCTTCGCCTCCCTAAGCTCGGCCTCGGTTGATCTGAGTCGCTCCTCAGCCCTCCGCAACTCCGCCTTCGCTCCATTTAGCTCGCCGGTGAGCCCGGAGTTGGCTTGCTCCCACATGTTCTTCGATCTGCGAAGCTCCTCGTCGAGATCTTTATTCTTCTGGATCTCCATCCTCAGACGCGTCAAGTAACCCTCCACCTCCTTTTGAGTGGCAAGAAGCTCGACCTGGAGATCTTTCTTCTCGTCCGAGAGCTTCGTTATTTCGGCCTTTTGGGCGTTCTTCTCGTCCTCAAGCTTCGCGATTTCGGCCTGACGGGACGTGCTCACCGACTGAAGCTGCTCCTCAAAATCTTTGTACTGAGCTCGGAGCTTCACGGCAGCAAGAGAAGTCTGCAAAAGAAGAAATGTTAGCTCATTAAAAAACCAAAGGGGTAGGTTAAGAAACCAAGGTACGAAGAATTCCTACTTACCACCAGGCTGTGACGGGCGACAAAATCACAAAGGGGGATTCCCTTTAACTTCGGGTCGTCAAGGGGCTTGGAGTTCGGACCCAGGAAATCGGGCACGGAATCCAGGAGGGGACCAACAAAGACCCCTCCTGGCAGGGCCTCCACGGCCAGCTCCTTCTCACGGACCCTGACCCGTTTGGCCCTGATATCCTCCCCCTGTTGCAGCTGGTCCGATCTCCGTTTCGAGCTGGCAGCAGGAGCGTCTCGAACCTCCACCGCAACCTCCTTCCCACGGGCTCCACTCGAACCATGGTCTCGGGAGGCAGGTGGCCGATGCCCCAACTGCAGATGAGCTTGCTTTGATTGTTGGGGCTGACGGGGCAGTGTTCTTTGCCGCTGCTCCTGCTGCCCCCCCCCCCCCCCCGCGACTGCTGGGTTTGCTGCTGCTGGGGGCGTGACTGCGGCTGCGGCTGCTCCGACCTGCCATCCCGCGAGCTATAGCTCGGGGTTATGGAAGACGTAGTGCTCGACCTTGCCCTATGACGCTTCGGTTGGAGGAGCTCGAGATCAACCATATTATCGTCTTGGTCGGCTTCCCCTCTTGAACTGTTCGTCTCAGCGAGCTGTAAGCCGGAAGAGAGAACCTCCGCACCCAAGTCCCTGAAATGATCTCCCTCGACAGTCTCGGTGCCAAGAGGAGGGGCGAGCTCGTATTCGCGAAGTAGCTCGTCCGAAAGCTCAAGAATCTCCGAGCTCGACTCCGCAGCCACAAGTTTGCCAAGGATATCAGTCTCCTCGGCCGATAAAATCGGTTTCTTCCCCCCAAAATCTGCATCAAAACATGAGCAAGTTAAAACAAGCACTCTCGGAACAAAGGAAAGATTCGTGAGAGCTCATCTTCTCTTACCAGGGGTCAGTGCGAAGCTACAATTCCTAAGTAGAGAAAGGGAAGGGCAAGACACGAAGAACCAACTGGACTTGTAATCGCCCACGTTGGACTTCCCCTTTGCTTTACCCTGAGGAAGGGCGGCCTTGTACGGAGAAGGACGGGCCGCCAGGTAATACAGCCCGTCCTTGGCATTTTTGAAAGAAAATAAAAATCTTATCAGTTTTGGGGAAGGGAGAGGAAGTTTGTTTATAAGGAATAAAACGGCCAAAGAAGTAAGTTGGGCATACGAATTCGGTGTTAGTTGGAAGGGGGCGAGCTTGACGTCGTTCAAGAGGGCGATAAGGTACGGGGCTATTGGGAACCTAAAGCCAGACTCGAGGTGTTGGGGGCTAATAGCTACGAAATTGGCTGGCGGGTAGGCTGCATGGGAGCTCGATGCAGGGATGTATACTCGGCAGGTCCTGGGGAGACGAAACTCCTGAGCACAAGTCATCACCTCGTGAAGCTTGGCCTTGGACGAGAATCTCTTGAAGACCGCAAGATCAGCAGCGATCTGATCTTGAACCTTCAGCTCGGTTTCCCGAGAGGTCGGGACGGCGACCTCCCTGCACCCCGAGCTCGCACCCCCAAGATTTTGGCCCTCCATAATGAGACAATCTTCGGAGCTCGAAGTGTCGTTTTCTCCTACGATATAATTGCAGCGCTTTTGACCTGAATTTCCACGGTGTTGGTCGGACATCTACAAAGGAAAAGAGAGAACAGTCAGGTCGCAAGTCGCGAACCAGACCTCAAGAAACTAGAAGAAAAACCCTAAAACGTCCCCTAGGTCTTCCAGGCCGAGCGCTTCGCAAAAAGGGGTACCGCCTAGGGCGGAGGGGCTGCAGCCGCAAGCCCGGTGTTCCATGAAAAGCTAATCCTAAGGTCATTGGACCCAAAGGCCCAGCAAACGACAAACCGAATCGTGCCGTTTCTCCAAAAATGAGAACGACATCGATCGACGAAGCCAGAGAAACCACCGACGGCTAACCAACGGTGGACGGCCTCACTAAAAGAAGAAGAAAAGACACGACAAACTTACCTAAAAGCTGCGCTTGACGACTGAATGGGGACTCGTACCAAGCACCGGACGAGAACGGCAGACGTCTGAAAGCACGGCGATAACGGAGGCCTCGAGAGAGAAAAAACAAGAAAGCAGGGAGGCAAAAGTTTGAGGGAGTTTCAAAATAGCGTGAAAGAAGAAGCGGGTGGACACTCCCCACTATTTATACTGACGGCCTGATGCATCCCAACCGTCGGATCGAATGACGACTTATCACATGCTCGGCATCCAGCGGCCGCACAACAGCTTGTGGGTCCCACGAGTTTAATCATGCGCAGAAATGGGGAGGGGGCGCGCATTAAATGCGCTGCCGACAAAGCGTGCTGCGTGGAACGACGAGACTTAAGGTGATTGGACAGAAGTTGGAGGGATGGAAGAACAGCTGGCACGCGTCAGTTCCCAGCACGAAGATCGTACCGCGAACTGGGGGGCTTATGTTATATGTATTTCCCGCATCTCCCCGCATGGGCCAGACTCGGTCCGATAGACCGGCCCAATCACCCAAGGCCAAGAAGGCCCGGACGACCTCGTCAAGGAAGGTCCAGCCTCCATCAAAGACCCGGAACTCATAAAGCGAGCGTATGGCGAGCTCCCGGTAATCCCCCAACGAGCTCGGAGCAATCGACTAACGAGCTCCTGAAATATCCTCCAGATCGCTGGGCCATCCAGGTCGCTCGCCTAAAATCTCCAGCTCGCATGAGCGGCAAAGCTGCTGAGAAGTCAGAGGTAGGGTCCGATCACTTTATCTGTAACAGCCCATGCCCCTCGTAATGAGGATCCCACTCCCGGTCTTGCGAAGGCGGTAAGAACTATTTGTCCCCCATTATACAAACACTGTATTTTTATATATTATCTAGATTGTAAAAGTCCCTCAAGAAAAATGGAAATAAAGGGGGCCATGAGGAGCAAAGAGGAGGGACAGAAAAAAGAATAATCAGATACCGCCACTCTGGGAGAATAATCAGAGGGCGGCCGTGGACTAGGCATCGTTCTGGCCGAACCACGTAAAAGATTCTGGTGTACACGCTTGGAACTTTGGGGGAGGGGGGGGTTTTCTTCCTTCCTTCTCGGTATTTTTTTGGATTGACTCACCGCGGCCCAAAACGAATCACGGTCGGCCGAAATCAAACGTCGACAGAAACCATGACATGTCCCTCCTTATTTTTTCTTTTTAAAAAAAAAAAAAAAAAACTTCTAATTTTAAGTGTATTGCCACATCATTTCAAATAGCAGTTTTATATACAAATCAAACACGGTATAAGAGTAACACATTACATGATTTTTATTCAAAATTACATTTCATAACAGTAAATACGTTAACAATACAATTATACAACAAGAAGTGAAAATATTAAAACCTAGGTTTTGCTTGCTTGCGGAGGTTTTCTTGTTCTACATGTGTTTTTTACTTGTCAAAAAACAGAAACCAAGGGTCAATACAAACAACTGTAAGCACTAAGAAACTACAACACCATATTGCAGATCAAAGAATTTAAAAAAAAAAAAAGAAGCAAATGACGAGAGCTGCTAACAGGACAAAAAAACAAGTTTGATCCTGAGAGCATGTGCAAATCTCTGTCTGGTATAGGCCTGAGGGTGGAATATACTATTTGGTATGTCTCTGTTACCTTACAACTAAAATTAAAATAAACATTCAGAAAATGTGAAATAATCAAGAGATATCGAGATTATAAATATAGGGATCAAGGGAGACACTGCAAAAATAATATATAAAAGATAAATAATAAGCTGTAAACAGCCCTAACACAGAGTAATTACGACATGCATGAACATGATTTTCACAACACTTGCTACAAGAATCATGCATGCATAAGTTCTGAGTGGTATTTATGAGGGTAGAGAGAACCGAAGGTGGCTAAAAAGGGCATTCCCCCACACAAGGTTCCCAGCTGCCGGCTTCGCAAGGGTCAAGAGATTGTCGTATTTGTAAGCAGCTTTCTCTTTACATTTTTGCAGAGAGATTATTTTCATAACTCCAACCTGTGACCTTCCAGTCACAAATAAACAACCTTACAATTGTTACCAAAACTCGCCCTTACAGAACCACCAGGTAGTTGTTCTCTGAAAACCGTTGCTTCCCCATAACTGACATTACGTCATCAGCAGAGATTGGCATAAGGGTTTGGACTTAATTTTTACTCAATTGCTTCAACTCAGGAAAGCAAATAAAATAGAAGCTGGTAACTCAAACATAATCAACAGTTCCAAACACATAAAAAAAAATTCTGTAAATCCAAACACATAAAATTTGCCAACATTTGGTCACTCTTGCATTTGAATAACCGAGGAAAGAGGTGTAACAACAAATACGAGTGAAATCTGCGGAATAATGGGCATACTTGTTCTCTCGGCCGCCTAACCTTTCAGCTAGAAGTGATACAAAATCTCTCTCAGCATTGTCAATCTATGCATCGGATGTCCAACAATTGGCAGCAGAAGAAATCTCAATATCAAGCCTAGCAGAAGAATGGCATAATTGCTTCTATTATTACTTAACAAGATCCTAGACTTGGGAATCATTTTAATCCTTAACACACAGAATTCAGTTTCAGAAATCATCAAAGGCTAGTTCTCTTACCTCGTTAAGATATTTCTAATCTTCTTCCAGACATGCTCGCACTCAGAAATCTAGGGAAAAATCATCCCAACTTCTCTACCATTGATGGAATGCACAAGCTTTAATGCAGAAACACCTGTAAAAGGACATCCTTCTGATACAAAATTCACAAATTTGAGATCTGCATCTAGCAGAAAGAATAACCCTGATTTCTTCATCATTTGTTGCATCAGGCAAGCTTTAATATGAAAACAACTACAAACCACGCCATTCATTCTTCTGACAGATGTCACACAATTGAGATTGACTATAGCTTTCTGAAAGAATATTGATAATATCCAAAACTAGCTAGAAGGCTTAGCCAGTTGACTAAATCAATATTACAAGGCCACAGTCATGGAACTTGAGGATTTTAATGGCTTATCTGATGGATGGAATATGTACATACTTTTTCTCTCTTACCCAGATCAACTCAATGAGAAGTCCAACTATATTGGCCAACTAAGGGAGAAAAGGGGTTATTAAAAGATTAAGGAACGGAAAGGCAGCAAGAAACAAAAACCAAGTCAGATTTGGGAGGAATTGTTAGGGTTATAACACTCAAAACAAGGATGGCTGTTGGTCCATCTAGCATTTAAGTAGGCGTCTGCTCAATGTTCTACTTCTAAGGAAATCAGATAGCTCTGAGAAACAATGCAGCCATGCACTGATACAGACATGATGAAGGAAGTTGCTGAAAACTGTCTAAAGTGCTCCAGCTAACCAATTTGTACAAAGAAGAAAAAAAAAGTAGACCTCGTGCAGCTGAGTCAGTTTATCAAGGGATATGGCATGAGTGAAGCAAAAGAAAGGAGCAACTTAGTTTGAAGGGTCCGAAGGCTAAGTCAACCTAATGTAATACATTAAAAATGAAAAGTACTAAATGCAGAAGCTTATGAACAATGGGTATAGAAACAACACATGTTATACAAAGAAAAACGGATATAATGTACCATGGTATATCCCACAGTTACAGAAGGGGATTGTTAGTTGTGGGCCTTGTGGCAGCCTATGGGGAATAAGGTTATCGCTTGAATTAGGCATACTATCTCATTTACTTGTATAGACCTGTATAAGCAGCTCTACAAGCATAAGAAGCAGCTGCCTTCAATAAAGACAATATTAATAATAATAAACCAAACATAAGTAGCAGCTGCGTAGATTTTAAACACCATATGCGAAAATCATCGTCATCCAATACATCATGGTGATAGCACCAATTAAATTGGAACATACAGTGCAACATATTAAACGGAGAGGCAATTCAATTTTGAGGGTGATACAAGCATCCCTAGTTACTCAATTACAACAATTCACTCTCAACAATTTGGATCCAACAACAAAATTGAAGGGTGTCATGAAGGGGCAATAACTATTTCCTCATCACAAAAGCTATTACATACTGAATTCCCAAGTAGTCGGTCTGCCAAAATTTTGAGAGCATTTCACCATTCAACCAACTACAAAACTTCCCTGTGATCTCTGTGCTTTGTTAACCTCCCTACCAACACCTAACGAAAACAAACTGCTGTATAGAACAAATATGAAATAACAGCGGAGCAGAGTAATGAAGGAAGAAACTCAGCTATTGGCAAGCCACATCAATAAACTACACTCAGTAACCCATCTTCTCAGCTTTTTGACGACGCCCTCTCATTTTCGACTTTCTGGCCAAACACTTTTGTTGCAATCATATTATCATCGAAATATTGTGCATAGGGGTGTCCCTTGGGAACAAGCCTTCGATACTTCTCAAACTGCTTCTCTGCCTCGTCATTCTTCCTCAGCAAAGTGTATATAATTCCCTGGCACAAATAGGGTCGAAAGTCCCTTGGCTCCTCCTTCACAAGCTCCTGATAAACCCTCAATGCTGCGTCGTAATTCCCTTCTATAACTCGAATTTGGGCGATTAACAGCTTAAAGTCCCTCAAATCCCCCTTTCTCTTCTCCCTCTTGCACACCTCCATTGCCTCCCCAACCCTCTTCTCAATCTCCTTCAATTCCCGGCCCGAATCGGCCTGCGAAGCCGCCATTACCAGCCCGTGATAGGCCTCGACCTTAGCTGGGTCTTTCTCAATTATCTCATTGAAACCGACTTTCGCCACCTCAAGCTCTCCATTGTAGATATGCAAGTGCGCCTTCATCAGTGGCCACTCGATGTCTTCCGGTTCGAGCCTGATCAACTGCTCCACAATGCCAATCGCTTCGTCGACCTTCCGGTTCTTGATCTTCGCCTCCATCAAGTTCCTGAGAGCTTGAACATCTTCCGGATGAGAACTCAAATACTCCTCGAGGTCTCTCTCGTTTTCTTCGCCCGAAACAGTCTCCTTATTCCCGGTCTCGACGACGGGAGGCGGCGAAATGGCGGTGGCGACGTTGGCTTTCAGGTTAAATTGGGCAAAGAAGACGGCAGTGGCGGCGACCGCAGCTGCAACGGCGGTTTTCAGGATGGAAACCGGTATGGGTTTTAGGGTTTCTGTCAATTGGGGTTTAGGGCTTTTCGGGTTTGGGTAGAGAGAGTCCGAAAATGACGACGAAGAAGAAGATGAGGATGCTCTAATTGACAGTGACGATTTCGTTGACGACGACGACGATAGCCGTGGTGGTGGGGCTCTGAAGGAGAGCAAATAAATGGGTCTTAAATATGACGGACGCTGGTGATAAACCGAGCTGTGAACTGGCCGGTGACGGTGGGGGACGGCAGCAGCGGCAGCAGCAGCTTCCATGGATGGATCTTCTTCTTCTTCTTCAGGGCTGTAGAGAGGGAAGAGACAAACAGAGCGCTAAAACCCTGGGGAGAAATCGGAGACAGGACAAGGATCCGGAAGAAGAAGAATATGCCTGATTTGTTAAACCCTCAAATGGGCCTGGACCTTTTCATGGGCCGGGCCAGGCCCATTTTCCTTTATGTGCTTCTCTATTTTTACTCCCCTTTTTATTTTTTTTCTTTCGATTAAAATAAGAAACTAAATGCAAATTTTTATTTTTGTTTTTTAAGAATACACGTAGTTTATAAATTATTTGATAAGGGAAAAAAAAGATGAGATGTCAAATAGACTATAAGTCAAGTAAGTCATTAAACTTTTATAAATAAGATCAAATTAGTTACACATCAAGTTTTTATTTTACCATCGTTAGATATAATTAATGGTCGAGTACGTGATTTTATTTATAAAAAAAAATCATAAGTTTATTTGGACCATTTTAAAATTTAAAGCCAATTTAACACTTTTCCATTAAAAAAATCTAAAATCTCAAGTTGTAGTGGTTAATTAGTGGGAATGGACATGAAAAATTACTATTCATTTTTTTTTTTTGTCTCTTTTTATATAAGGATGCTAAACAATTAAAAGTGTCAATTCAGGTAAAAAAATAGAGAATATCTAGTGGTGCAAAACAACTCTTTCTAACAAACTCAACAAAATAATCTTATAATTTCAAGAGAAGGGATGGCGCCTCACAAAAGATATCACAATGACTAAAATTGGGCTATTGTTTATTAAAAACACAAGTTTTATGTAAAGTTTTAAGATCATGTACGGGAGTTGATGCCTGGCTAGCACCAAAAAAATCAAGAAGAAGATTTTTACAACATGCAAAGAAATTCACTTTCACTCGCCAAGTGTTTAAATAAATTAATATATGTACTTATATATCTTTTTACTTTAGTGTGATAGATTTATCAAGCATTTTATCATCTTGATATTTTTCAAATGCCCATTACTCATAAATTATTTACTATATTTTTTTGTGATAAACAAATGTATATTTTACCTTGTCGAATGTTTTCATACGTAAAAAAAATAAATAATGAACAACATTCTTTACAAAAATTTAGCAGCCAATAAATAATTATTGAAGATGTTATAGACTTAATTTGTGGTATAACAATAATTCGTGATTAATTAGTATAGTCCCATTTATGAAAGGCTAATGACTTATTTTAAAGTTTAATTGAATGCTTAGCCCCTAAATTGAATTATAATAATCAATTTAACTCTTACTTGAAGAAATAAAGTGATTAAAGGTATTATTTTTTAACATTAAAAAACATTTATAAATTACTAATTACTATTAAGATTAATATTTGAAGCAATTAATGTTAAATAGTTTTTGTAATTTTTTTCCCTGGAGAAAAATAAAATATAAAACAAAAAATACGTATATTTAGTGATTTCATTCTTAAATCAAATTATGAAAAAATAAATAAAACAAGAAAAGGAAAATATAAAAGAGAGGAAAATAAGAAAAGACGCAGGCAATGCCCGCACGTGACAGGCGCGTGCGAGGCTCCGTATAAATTCTCTCTCTGTCTACTTCCCCTCTCGGAAACCCTAAATCGGCGATTCGCGGCAGGTGCTCTCTCTCGCTGGTATTGATAATTATGCCATATTGAGCCTCAGTTAATCGAATTCATCTTTCAATTTTACATCGCTAATTCTATTTCTTAGGATTGTTTTTGAGATTCTTCGGTTTGTTTGATAGGTAAAGGCTTGTCAGGATTTAGGGTTACCTTGCTCAACAATGGCTCCCGCTAAAGGTACGCACATTATTTCTCATAATATATATACACACCTCTTTCTAAGGTTTGATTTATCATTTGGAAAATTCTACTGCGCGTTTCCTTGTTGCTTGATTGTGTTAAGAGTTTGCATTTCGTCCGAATGAGCTTTTGGAGACTATAAAGCATGGTTTCGGGTACTGTGGCACAGGGAATTTTTTTCCCTGTGAGTTCACTATACGACTTATTTTAATTTTTGGTACGTGGGGTGTGATTGTGAAGAAGATTTTACAAATGTAAGTTCTGAATTAGAAGGGGCGGCTGGGTGGCAATAAGATTATATCCGATTCTTAGATAACAAATCTCCATTTTGGTTTAGCGTAGGGCATCTAGAAAATAGATTTGTCGGGCCTGGTTTATTTGGATTTTTGTTTTCAATTTTCAAAATTTTAGAAACAAAAACAGCAAACTTTATATGGGCATGCCCCTATTCAATTTATAGGGTGTTCTTTTGAGATTGAAGATGATACAATTGAAGAAATATTTGAGATTAAATTCAAATTGAAGGAATTCAGTGAGCTTGGGCTAAGGCTACCTTGTGACTAATGTGGTGTATTTGGAGGTGGAGAAATAATTGATCCTTCAAAAGTGTCAAGAGTGCTGAGGCTCCATCTTGTTAGTCTCATTAGTTTTAGTTATACTCCCTACACTTTTGTTTTGGTGTTATATTTCATGAAAGGTTAATATTTACGGTCCATTTCATGGAACCTTTGTTTCATGTTAAATTGCTATTGTGAAAAATATTAAGATTAGAAATAGACGAGTAGAGCTGCTTGTTTGTGCCATCAGAACTTTGGAGGTAGTTATCATACTCAAATTGACAGATCAGTTGGCCTCTGAGAATGGTTCAAACTGGATAAAAAATTAAGAGAGCTTCCCTTCAATGATGTCTCCAACATTTTGAACTGTTGAGCCTAGTGAGACTCAAATAGAGACCTTTTGGACAGAATAGGTGGTGTCCAGTGAGTTATATAGGTTTGTACTTCTTTGACCATATATGATATGTAACCAACTGATTGTATAAAAAATTTAAGTTATAACTAATTTGATAGAATGGTTGAAATGGTTAGACCACAGTTGGATCGATAAATTTTGAACTGTTTTCACATTTAAATTTTTGGTAATGTTATATGGATAATTTGGCTGTTTTTGACTCATTTATATCCGAATCGTCAAAATCACATAGAGGGGGCAATATTGCCAAAATAAAACCACGTGGTAACAATATTCCAGGAACTTTATCAAAAATTAAAAATGACTGAGGCCATGTTTTGCACCAAGCCTGTGGAGCTTTGTCCTGGATTTTACTATCCGAGGTTTGGAGTCAGATAACAAGCAAGTCTGATCCTCAACATATTAGCATCCTGCACCCATGGGATATGCAGGCTGTACATAGCGTTTAACTTAAAACTCGAGTAAAATAAGTTTTGTGCAAAAATTATCTAACCAATGGAATGACATCAAAGCTGAGAGGTTTAAGTCTTGCACCTAGTATGTGATGGTAGATCTGATTTTCTCACACAGTTCATATTTCCATAAGTCACATGCACCTAATATTTATCTTGTTCAATATTGTCCATCTTACCGAGCAGTGGATCTTCTTTTTATAGGGGTTAATATGGTCATATTATTATTTAAAAATCAATACTTCCTTATGCAGCTGATACTACTAAAAAGTCTGACCAAAAAGCCCAGGCCTTGAAAGCTGCCAAGGCTGTGAAATCTGGTTCATCAGTCTTTAAGAAGAAGGCCAAGAAGATACGAACATCAGTTACTTTCCATAGACCGAGGACATTGAAGAAGGATAGGAACCCCAAGTACCCTCGCATCAGTGCGCCCCCAAGGAACAAGCTTGATCAGTATCAAATCCTAAAATATCCACTCACCACTGAATCAGCAATGAAGAAGATTGAAGATAATAACACACTAGTTTTCATCGTGGATATCCGTGCTGACAAGAAGAAGATCAAGGATGCAGTCAAGAAGATGTATGACATCCAGACCAAGAAAGTGAATACCTTGATTAGGTAAAAGTTTACCTTTTCTCTTCTTTCTGGGATTGATTATATTCATTTATGGTAGTACATTCTTTTGTATTGAAATATTCCAATCTATCTTTTTCTGCAACAACAATCACAAACCTTAATCCTACTAGGTGGGGGCAGCTACATGAGTTCTAGATCTCCGTGCATCTCTATCCTTGGCCATATCCTATACAAAGCCATCATATTATGTCATGTCTAAAGGTTTCCTCCCAAGTTTTCTTAGGCCCTCCTCTTCTTCTTTTGCTACACATTTCCTCTATTTCGCAATCTATCTTGTTTGTTGAAAAAAAAAAAAATGGCATCCATACATCTGGGGTGTGCCAGAGTTTATTTTTTACTTATCTTTTATAGCTTACAGATATCAGCATTGATAATCTGCATAAAAAAGAATATTAATGCTGATGTAATTACCTCATTGTCATCACAGCGCGTGCACACACACCCATACACTTGTATAGCATTTTTCAACTTATAATCCTTAATGGGGCCGTTCTGATCTCATGATGTGGCAAACGTGATATTGTGATTGTCCATTGATGCATGTAATGCATTTCCTTTTCTAATGGAATGTCATTGTAATTTTCCTATAGTTCTGTCCAGTTTAACTTGTCTTTCACTGATATTATGGCTGGTTCTCTCCCATTTCTTTATGTCAAATGTGGCATTTAGGGGATTCATCTAATGCTTCAATGAGTATATAACTATCTTAATTGTTTGTTATACGTGTAACAGTGGCCAGGCCTGTAGATATCTGCATGCCCAGCTAGTGTTATTGAATATAACGCATTCGGGTGACTTATTCTTAACATTTTGTCTGCTTTTGAATTTCAGGCCTGATGGAACAAAGAAAGCCTACGTGAGGCTTACACCTGACTATGATGCGTTGGATGTGGCAAACAAGATTGGAATAATTTAAATATGGTAGTCAACCTTTCACATCCCAGTTGTATGATTTTATCTAAAGCAATTTCATTAGAATTGAAACATTTGGCAGAGGATTTTGGTCTTCGATGGGCTTTGAATCCCATTTGTTTTGAGAGACCTTTGGTGAGGAGGATTTTCTCTTTTAATTTCGATAGATATGGATTGCTTTCTGTGTTCTGGTTTCTGGTTGTGTTTTGACTGCCCCAACGTGCTCTTACAAAGCAATGTCTTCTCCCAGTTCTGCTGTTTTTGACTCCCAATGACAAGATTTTTCAGCTTTGATACTGATTAAGAAAGATCAAGCTAGGCACTTTGGTATCCAAGTAATTTATTCAATCTGGATGAATCTCAACTCTAGTTTCTGTAGTACAACAATACTAGGAGTTAGTCGAGTATTGGTTACAACTGACCTTGGCAGGGATCAATTCTTGATATCCCTAACGTGGCTGGGCAAAAACTGTTACTTTCTTCTGTTAGTCCAAGAAAGTAGTCACTGTCTGGACATGGAATTAGAATCCTATTAGCAGGGCAGCCAGATATGTGGTTTATCTGGCTCTTGGGTATCTTTGAAACCCCCCATGATTGTTGCTTATCTTGTGTTGTTACAGTCATGGACGCTAAGATTCCAGTTGACATCTTGAGCAAAAGGTCCATTAGAAGTAGCAGCTCATCATCTTGTGTTGAGAAACCTGCCAGCTTAATGATCTTCAAATGCCCAAGTTCAGAAGCATTAGCCTTCACTGCTGCATGGTCCACTAGCAAGTGTGGCTCATGCCAGTACTGGAAGAAGCATGGCCGGGCAATGGTACCCAGGTTCTGATCAATCTGCACAAAATTTCGGTCATAAAGAAGCAATTTTACTGTTGTTATAAAGTTCAAAAATTAAAATAGTAATATTTTCTTTCTGGAAAGATGAGCTGTTTTGAAGATGAAATCAAGTGACATATAAAGAGGGAGAAAAATTATTACCATGATGGTCAACTTTTCCAAGAGGGGTGAAATGTGCAAGAAGCAAGCCAAGGAATCCCTCTTGGACCAGCTCATGGAAGAATCAAACCAGCACAGTTCTTTCAACTTGTTGAATTGGAATTGAAGCCTTCCAAAAATCACTCCTGCTGAGCACAGCCACTTGTAGATAGAAAGCAACCTATTTTAGGAATTCATTTGGCAAAACAACAAAAGGAGATGGGTTGCTTTCTTCCCATTAAAATCAGGTTTAGTTTTAGTGTTACATAAAAATATATTTATATATATATATGTATATTTATTAGCGATGAAAAGCAGTTGTCACTACCTTCAACATATATTAGATAATTCACTTTAGTATTTAATTTCTTAACAGGTCATGTGTATTAAATAAATAGAAAACCACTATAAATTTTTCCGAGCTGATCAACTCTTAAATAATAAACTTCTACAAGATATCTTGTAAGGTAGTATTTGAAAGAATTATCTATTTTGATGGTAGTAAAAATGGTCTATACAAAGTCGATTATAAGACTATGACTACAATACAAATCATAAGCGATAGCGAAGTCAAGCCGGATAAGCTTTTTTTATGTCAGAAACCCCAAAACTAGTTATCAACTAGCAGATAACTAATGCAAGCCATCCTCATAGTTTTAGTGGAAACCTCATAGTTTTAGTCGAAAGATAGTTTCTATCTAATTTTCTAGTTGGTCACCATATCATAAAAGGGCAGACTAAAACATGTCAATGCCATAAAATTTGCTTTTTTCCTAAAAAGAGTCCAAAAAATGAAGGTTGCTAGAATAGTATGTTCACATAAATAGATGTAAGTGTGTACCTCAAGAAGCCAGCCACTGATCATTAAAGTTTCAATGTCCTTGAGAGAGGCCATAAATGGCAAGATGTCCTCACAGTCAAACTCATTGCCCCCTAAACCTTCTCTCAAGTCAAGCACCACATCAACCAAGCTTGAACAGCCATGAATCTGAATCACTGGGAGGAAACCCTTGTACCAAAATGACTTGAGCCCAGATGCATCTAGCTTCAAACTTGCTAATCTTGGACAGTCCACCACGGCAAAGCTCTTGAGGCTGGCATTTGCTTTGACATTCAAGCTTTCCAGCCCACTGCTCTTCTCCACCTTCAAGCTTTCAAGGAACTGGCAGCTCAGCAGCAAGCTTGAAACCAGGTCTTTGGCTAGCTGGTTCACTGATCTCAGATGCAGTTTCTTGAGAGAAGAATACCAACCCATCTCTACAAGAGCACCACACGAGGTGGGTCGGTTTGGCCCTATTAAGTTGTGGAAAACAGTCTCAGTTTTTTGGGAAATTACTCTATATAAAATAAGAAACTCTAAAACTCGTTCAAAATCAAAGATTTTCTAAAATGGCACGAAACAGCCGGCTTAAACTCCTTAGTCCTGACTTTGCTCCAAAACCCAGTTGAAGTTGCTGCTTATTTGCATCTCTCCATGGAAGTCAAGATGGAGCTCATTTCCTGCTCCTTTGGTGGCCAAGAAAATCACATCTTCCTCGCCCGACCCGATCCGGCTGAGGCTGAACTTCCATAGCTCAGGATTGTCACAGGGCTGCTTCAAGAGCACAGCCAGGATCTGGCTTACTTTCTCCCTGGCTTCATTACAGACTATTTGGTCTGAATCAAAGTCCATTCCCACCTGAAATGGAGTCCACAGGCTCTTCCATGAAGATGAAAGAACCCTAGTTCTTACCGCCTCTATCAGTGGCATCATTGAAACAATTCGCTGCAGAATCTCTCTTGGCAAGCTGCTCACAGATGCAAAGCTCTCCTCTTCCATGGCTGCCTTTCAGCTTCCAAAGCAAACTGTTTGGTTCAAACAAGCTTTGTTGAGCTGTTGGACATAGCATTGGCTGGGGGGCTCTATTATATTAATCAAGCCATTTTGGTAATCCTGATTATGTGTCATATATCTTTTAGTCCTTGACTTTGGCATATATTTACTTATTTTTAGTATTTTCTTCTCCATTTTCTTAGTGCAGCCCACTAGTTTGTTTATTATAATTGTGAAAGCATAGTTATTATATTTTGGTAACACCGGTCTCAGATCTCACCCAAAAATACAGACTAAAAACAATTTTAAAATTTATATGATCAAATCATGTACAGCAAAAATTGAATCGTGATAAACTCACCTTAATCAGTCTCAGAACACTTACTCCAATCCTCAATGAAAGATATATTTTATATGAAAGTTTATAAAAAGATATAAGTTCTACATGTCAATGATGTGTGGGCCTCTCATGCCAAACAGCCAATATGCTATCAATTGGAGTTTGCCCACCTTGGCAACTTGGAAGAAAGAGGGACCCTACAGCCCCGGACGGTAGTTCTAAAGTCCCACTCAGTTTTGATTTTTTTTCTCTTTAGTCTACTCATGTTTAAGGGCAAATTTAGAAATTTAAAATATTATAAGATTGTGAGTTTCATTATATTTTTTTTATAAGACTGTACAATCGATTATACTCTCCAACTTCGACTTGCATTGAATTTGTTTGTTTACCTAAAATTATTAAACAGATAAATTATAAAATTTGAAATATGTATGATAAGAATGGTCCGAGTGTAATTGAGTTTTTCAGGCTAAAAAACCCCTATCTGTGCCTACTTTTTGCTTTACACAACTGGCCAACAGCCAATGGACGGTTGGCTGGCCCAACTTATTGATTCCTTCACATTATCCTTTTAAAAGATAAATAAATAAATTGATTGGACCACCTTTGCTTTGTGATCCCTACATTATTTAAATTTTAAAATTTATTAAATTTCAGTTGTTCAAATATTTAAAAATTAATAAGGCCAATTTTAGGATTTAAATAGTGCCTAAATTAAAATTTAAAGATGTATGATCCATTTATTTTTAAAAAAATTAAATTATTAAGAGTCATCCTGTTGATTTTTAATAAATAAGGTATAGAATTACTAGTTAGGCCAAACAATACCCAATCTAATATGATTCATTTATAGCAATTTTGCTATATACATACATTAATTAGATGTGGTTATAGTTAGAACATAGTAAATTGCAGTTAGAACATAGTGAATTGCACACAAATCTAATGTAATTTGGATACTTTACAAAGATATATTTTTTGGTTTAAAAATAAGAGAGAAGATGAGAGACGCACCATTTTTGCCGTCATAGAAAAATACTATCATCGTCGCTGCTACCATAATTTCTCTCTTGTTCCTCAATCCTTTCATCTTTCTCATTTCTCAAACTACAAGTCAACCCTCAAGTCTCAATGATGTTGACACAACCTAGAAAGAAAATTAATGGCAAAATCCCAAGCACCAACAAGAAATGCACAAATTCATTATGTTAATACGTGAAATGGGTTATATAATAATTGATATGAAATGAGAACGGAAAAAGAGGAAAAATACATGGCATTTGCAATCCATTTCCAACGATCATTTATCACGAGAGAGTTTGGTTCTTTGGTCATAAAAAATTATGGTCTTTGTAATTGAAAGAGAGATATGAAAAAAAGAAATAAAAAAAAAAGGTAATGTGGCATTTTTACTTACTTTTTAATGAAAGGAGTGTTTGTCATTTTTATTAACTTTAACATTTTTATTTTATTTTATAAAATTTTAAGAATGTTGAATATAATTTATTTTAAAACAAATGATAAAAAGTCAACTATAATAACAAAAGTCAAGCACAAGCAAAAATAACAAAATAAAAACAAAGTCAGCTAAAAATATCAAACAATGAAAGGTTTCCTAATTTATGAACCAAATCATAAATTAAACATTTTATTAACAAAATTTCATAATACTTGCACTTGATTTTTTTTTTTATTATGACATGAACTTAGACAACCAGAAACATTTATTTTTTTTTTTTTCTAAATTTTCAAATCAAATATGATCAACGTCAATTAACATCAAGTTTATTTAAAATCAAGTACATCCAGTAGTTATCTTTGAGTGCACGCCAATGCAAGACTTTCTCACATTTGCAAATTAGGTTATATGGAAACAAAAATGAAAAATGAATACGATAAAAATTGAAATGGAGAAATAATATTTTTTAAAAAAGTAAAAAATGAAAATCTAGAGAAAAGTGTAAATAAAAGAAATATATACAATTTTTTAAAATATAATTCTAATATAAAAATTATAAAAAAATAATTATTCAATCTAAAAATAAAAATGAACTCCATGTATTCAAAAAAAATTTAGAAAAAATCCCTAAATGTTTTCAAAATTATAGAAATAGCTCAAAAATATTTTATGACAGTTCGAAAATGAAAACTTTTCAAAAATGTCAAAAGAGCGTCTCGAAATATTTTCGTGCATTATCTCGCAAGGCCAAATGAGTACACAATAAAAATGACCTACATGTCTTTTGAGATTTGTTCCTTCTTATAGGCTTAGGTTAGGAAGGAGAAGACCACAATTGTGTCATATAGAGAGTTAGATCCCAACTCGAATTTTAGATCTGAAGGGGTGGTTTTAGAATTGGACTAGTCTCTGACCTAACCGTGATGGGCTCTGAGCCCAAGATAAGCCCAGGCCCATCAAGTCCATAAACAGCCTTATTCAGATTCTCATTCCATTTTCTCTTTCAAAGCCGTCTCTCTCTCCAGTCCACCGAGACGGCGCAGAGCGGTGAAAGTTGGTGAAACAGTCGACGGCAATGGTGGCCGCCACCTCCATCTCTCTATCTCTTTCAGCCGCCACTCGCCGCTCCGCCTCTTCCGGCACTGGATCGTGCTGTTCTTCGTTTCCTCCTCTTTCTCGTCGGCCGTCCAATCTCAGGTCAACCGCTACCGCTCTCCGAAAACCTAACCTTCGCATTTCGGCTTCTTCAATGAGCATCGAAGCCTCCGATGCAATCTCTCCAGTTTCCTTCCTGGATCGCAAAGAAAGTGGATTCCTTCACTTCGTCAAGTACCACGGCCTCGGTAACGACTTCATCCTGGTAAAGCGACGATCCTTGGCCCTGTTTGGTTGCATTTTCGAAGTTTTCGTTTTTGAGTTTCTTCTTCGTTTTCGCTGGATTCAGAATGGAAGCAACAGAAACTTCGGGTGCATCACTGTTGTCCTGTAGCTTTTGCAAAATTGACTTTTATTTTTTCTAGTAAAACTGTCTTATGAGAAGAAATTGATCGAAGAAGTTTCTAGAAATGGTTTACAAGATGCGTTCTCTGGTTTTCTGTAGTGGAAATGAAAATCAGGTTTGAGAAAAATAACCCAATGCAGTCCGAAACTACCATGCTTGGTTGCCTATGAAAAAGGAGAGAAATGGGAAATGCGAGTTTTGAGACATTTTTGAATTAGCACTCCAAAAGCATTACGCTTTTTCTTTTGATGCTGACAATCAAGTGTTTGCCTTTTTATTTTTTGCTGATTAGCTTAAGTTTGTATTTTATGTGAATCCTAATGTATCATTATGCAATGGATCACTCCTAATGTATCATTATTGTAAGCTGTTAATTTTTAGGTTGACAACCGTGATTCAATGGAGCCTAAAATTACCCCGGAGCAGGCAGTGAAGCTATGTGATCGGAATTTCGGGATTGGTGCTGATGGCGTGATCTTTGCTATGCTGGGAATCAACGGCACTGATTATAGCATGAGGATTTTCAATTCTGATGGTAGTGAACCCGAGGTAAGTGCTAATCTACAGTTTTTTATTTTGTGCTTTGTTATTAAGAAATTCTGATCAAGTATGTGCACAATTATAAGCAAGTTCTTCTACCAAATGAAATTGTTAAAACCGAGACTATGATCTCTCAAGAATCACTCAAGAACCTCACCGAATTCAAACCAACATTGAATACTGAAAGTAGATAATGAAAACAGAATTAAAAAGTGAGAAAATCAAACCAGATTGCAGCACGCAAGATATACCCTGGTTCATGCCATTTACATGGCACTACATCCAGCAATCCAAGAAGCAATCAATCCACTAGAAACAAATCAGAAACCAGTACAAGAATACCCCTCTTCCACACCACCTTGCCTCTCAAATACAATACTCTAATGAAGACAACAAGAACTAGAATCACACAGCTCTTACTCTCGCCACTCACTGTATCCGAACCCAAGGAATGAAAGATATGAATGACTGATGATGAAGACTGGCCTCTGCACCCTTCTATTTATAGACTAGGGGGGCGGAAATACCTAAGGGGAAATAACTAACTTTATAAAAGTCAAATCTACCCTTAATAAAACAATTAGTTACATTTATGTCCTATTAACTAACTACTGCCAAATCATCTTTATATCTTCCTGATTTCTTCGATAAATCCAGCATTCAATTACTTTAGGCAAAACAGTAACAGAAATAGATGCACGCTTTCACTACTTTTGATGTGGTCCAGATAATTAGAAAGTGCTCATGGGGCTTGACTCGAATATCATTTACTATTGTTCGCATTAGGTTGTTTGTTGGTCTAGTTTGTCATTTATTGTTCATGCGCTTGACATAATCGTGCTTGATTGTGTTAAGCTTGATTATTAGCTCTGATAGATGAAAATAGTGCTTTGATTAAACAGTGATTATCTTTTCTTGTAGATGTGTGGTAATGGAGTCCGGTGCTTTGCTAGATTTATTGCTGAGCTTGATAATTTACATGGAAGGCATAGGTATGGACAGTTATCAGTGTCTTTGTGGCAGTTGAAGAGATATTTTCTTTCTTTTTGTGCTTAGGTTGTGATTCTATAGCTTACAAATCCCCCTTCCCTTGTAGAAACTCGATAATTATTTTCAACATTCTTACACGGGATTCTTTTATCTCTTATTTTCCTCATCAATTAGAAAAATTTAATTAATTCGTTACTAAAAGTTTCATCTTTCATTGAGTCTGTTTCTCCTTAATTAGACACAGCAATGGCTTGTTGCATTAGAATGCTGAATATACTAGGACTCTTTGGGCATGAATCTGTGTACATTCCCAAAAAAATGTAGTTGAACATGGTCAGCCAATAAACTTTTGTACGTGCTTTGACATTCTCTCTGATTTTGCAGTTTCACAATACATACAGGTGCTGGTCTGATTGTTCCTGAAATTCAAGATGATGGAAAGGTAATTTCATCCCAGTCTATGGGAATTTATAAGAGTTCATCCTGATTTGTTGCTAGGAAAAATCTAATATTTTTCTAATTGCATGTAATGTAAGTCCTTTTTTTGATAATTTTTACTTTTTATTCATACATACGCATTTAGTTGAAGGCCCAAAACCTCATTCATGCATTTCCACACCCGAGTCCCTACTGTCGTATCACATACAGTTCCTTCCCTCATGTCCTCATGGTCATCAATCTACTCTGTTTGTGTTATTCCTTTTGACAATGCTGTCAACGCTGCTTGAAATTCCTCCAAAAGGCAGGACTTTGATAAAAAATTGGAATTTTTTTCTCTGTCATAATAAACCAGCTCTATATCATTTCTTGCACCATAAATAATATTTTCTGATACCTTGTTTATTGGATTTTGTAGGTCAGAGTTGATATGGGTGAACCAATATTGAAAGCTTCTGATGTCCCTACAAAACTTCCTGCAAATAAAGAACACTCTGTTGTAAAATCAGAACTTGATGTAGATGGAGTAACCTGGAATGTAACATGTGTTAGCATGGGAAACCCACATTGTGTCACATTTGGTGGAAAAGGAATACAGGTATGTGTTTTAGACAACTCTCTTACATCTTTTTGTGGAAGTTCATTTCTGTATTGAACTGTATTTTTCCTGATTATGACCTATTTTTATGTAAATTTGGATAATGCTAATTGCATAAAGAGGTATTGTCAAGGTCTTAATACACGTGTGGACTGTTAGGGAAGCGGTTAGCTAATTCCAGAAGGGGGTACATATGTAAATAAGCTTGGTGGCGGGAATGTATTCGCGGGATCCTATATATAAAGGACCTAAGCACATGTAAGGAACTATTGAGAATATTGAATTGAATCATTCTACCATTCTCTCTCTCATTTTTGTTTCCCTCTCTTTCTCTCAAATTCTCTCGACTCTCCCTCAATCTCTCCTTCTTACTCCCTCTGTTTCTATCATTCTTTAGGATTCTATGGAATTCTTCATCGAATTCTAGAGAGTTACCGTAAGATCTCTTAGGATCTGACAATTTGGTATTAGAGTAAGTCCAGGCCAAGGGTATTTGGTAGGTAGCAATGGAGGAAGGGACCTGAATGAAGAATTTGGAGTCGCAGGCACAACTAGGGGTGTTCGCGGTGCGGTTTGGCCGGTCTAAATCATTTGTAGCATGCCAAACTGCTAGTGCGATTTTTCAACTAAACCAAACCGCGGTTTGGTTTAGTGCGGTTTACCGCGGTTTAAAATGCTACTTAAAATCACTAAAAAAGATATTTAAAAATGGTAAATAAAGACACAAATATTGGTAAATAAAGACAATTAAATATAAATAAATAGGAGCAAAAAATAAAGACAAAATAGTATAAAAAATAAATAGGATGGGGCTGCCAATTATTAGATTTTTATAATAATAATTTTTTATTTATTTTCTTGGGTAGTTCGGTTTAAAACCAAACCGCCAACTGTCCAAACCGCAAACCGTGCGGTTCCGTGCGGTTTGGACAGAATCCAAACCGTTTTCGACCGCCAAAAAAAAAAAACCGTTCGGTTTGGCCGGTTTCCACGGTGCACCGGTTTTTTTGAACACCCCTAGGTACAACAATTCCATTCGATGGTGACTGATCTACAAGTTCAAATGGAAATTGCTAGGGATTGGATCCAATTGCAATCGTGAAGCGATCATGGGGATGGATCAAAAGATGGACACATCTCTAGGGGGTTTGGAGAGAAGGTTGGACAGGATTTGGAGCTCAAATCAAGGACTAACTGCAGAATTTTATAGTGATGTTTACATGCCAAAACCAAGTAAGTTTATTGCTTGATTTTTCCCTGAGAGAAAAGATAGAAACAGTTATGACTGGTCAGGGAGTAAGGAATGGGAATATTGGGCCCTCTTAAATTGAGGCTGCTCTGAGAGAAAAAAGGGGATATTGGAGTAGATCTAAGGCGAGAGGGACCAATTGTAGTTAATCAACAAGGGTTCCCTATGCCTAAATTAGAGATTCCCCTATTTGATGGGAGTAATCCCAGGCGGTGGGTGAGGAGATGTGAGCAAATGTTTGGCTGGCACATTGTTTCAAAGGAAGGTAGGGTAACACTAAGGGCTGCTTGCCTTAATGATGCGGGAGATGCCTGGTATCAAGGGTGGTCGTTGGTTAGAGGAGAATGTCCATGGGAGGAGTTTGTTGATAAACTGTGTGAGAGGATTGGAGATAGAAATAAAATGGACGTGGTGGAGGAATTCAATAAGCTCAGGCAAGAGGGGGGAGTACAAGTTTATCAAGCTTGATTTAAGGAGTTAAGGTCAATAATGGTCACCCTAAACCCCCATCTCTCTGAAGCTTGCTTTGTCTCCAGCTTCATGAGTGGGTTAAGTAAGGAGCTCAGACCTATGGTCAAGATGTTATGTTCGGAAACGGTGGACAAGCTACCTAGGATGCTAGGCTACAAAAGATTTTGATAGAAGCCATCATGAAAAAGCAGAGGTAGCAGAATAAGGGAGTCAATATAATAGGGCCTGCAGTACTAGTGGCGAAGGGGTACAGTAATGAGATAGTAAGGGTGAATTCGAGACAAAAGAGTATGAAGTAGCTGCACTTGTTAATTCCTCAACAGGTTAGAATGGGAGACTGATAGAACAAAGAAGGCAAGCAGGGCTCTGTTTCAGATGTGGTGACCGGTATGTCCCAGGACATCAATGCAAGAGGCAATTGCTCTTGCTAGAAGGGAAGGATGAAGAATTAGAAAAGGAAGAAGAGCGAGTAGAAGAAGTGATGGAAGTAGTAGGGGATGACAACAGAGAAATATCATTGCATGCCTTTAAAGGGCTAACAAACAATAAAATTATTAAAGTGGAAGGGAAGGTACAAGAGGGCAACTTGATGATCTTGATTGATAGTGGGAGCACCCACAGTTTCTTGGACGAGGGTACTGCTAAAAGGCTCCACTATAGGCTACGGGGACCCAACCTTTGACCGTGACAATTGCCAATGGCAACAAGGTGCTAAGCAAATCAACTTGCACTAGATTTTGCTAGCAAAAGAAAGGGGAGTTGTTCTAGGCTAACCTAAGGTTGCTTAAACTAGGGGGTTGTGATGTAGTACTTGGGGTGGATTGGATGAAATAGATGAGCCCTATTAGCTTTGATTTTAACCAGATGGAAGTAACGTTTGAAAAAAAGGGAAAAAAGTTAACCTTTATAGGCAGCCGGGAGAGTGGTACTTGCAAGATGATCACAGGGAGGAAACGTCAAAGATTGCTCAAGAGTAAATGGGCTCGACTAGCCCAATTATTTTATATCTAGACAGTGGAGGAAATGGAGGATGGAAGGGAATGAGAAGGGGAGTTGTAGATGGCCAACACTCCAGACCAGAGCAATTTGGAGGTACAATTCTTACACCAACTTAATATGCTTTTTTTGAGTATGAGAACCTATTTGTAGAACCTAACTCCCTACCTCCCAAAAGAGCCTTTGACCACTTAATTAACCTTAAACCTAACTCAAAACCTGTTAATGTGAGATCTTATATATACCCTCCACACCAAAAAATTGAGATTGAAAGAATGGTTAGGGACATGCTTCAACAGTCCCTAATCAGACATAGCCAAAGCCCTTACGCTTCCCTTGTCCTCCTTGTCAAGAAAAAGGATGGATCATGGCATTTTTTTGTTGACTATCGTCAACTCAATGCCTTGACCATAAAGGACAAATTTTCCGTCCCTATAATCGAAGACCTACTTGATGAACTAAAGAATGCTACCTACTTTTCCAAGTTAGACCTTCATTTAGGATATCATCAATTCGCATGAATTTTGATGAAATCCATAAGACTGCCTTTAGAACCCATTACAGCCATTATGAGTTCTTGGGCTGCCCAATGCCCCAACCATCTTTCAATCGCTCATGAACCATGTTTTTGAACCTTACCTACACCATTTTATTCTGGTTTTCTTTGATGATATTTTGATATACAATCCAACCTTTAGTTAACATTTGAAACATCTAAGGACTACATTTGAGGTTCTCAGAAATAACCAATTGTATATTAAGAAATCCAAATGTGCCTTCAATTGTATATTAAGAAATCCAAATGTGCCTTCGGTCAGAAGTAAGTAGAGTATTTGGGGCATGTTATCTCGGTTGCCAGGGTGAGTACAGATTCGAGAAAAGTGGTTGCTATGGTGGCTTGGCCAAGGGCTACTAACATTAAGGCCTTGAGGGGGGTTTTTGGGGCTGATGGGGTACCATAGGCGGTCTGTAAAGAATTATGGTATCATCTGCCAGCCTTTGACTAAGTTATTAAAAAATGAGAGATTTCATTGGGGGCTAGAGGTTGAGAAGGCATTTGAGCAATTGAAGGGGGCTATGAGCAAGGTTCCAATGCTTGGATTACTAGACTTCAATAAGCCATTCATACTAGAGACTGACATGTGTTGGGTGGGGGTGGGGCAGTGTTTGATGCAAGAAGGGAGACCATTGGCTTATCTTAGCTAGGCCTTGTCCCCTAAACATTTGGGGTTAAGTATATATGAAAAGGAGCTTTTGGCAATAATAATGGCGGTCGAGAGGTGGAGGTATTATTTGGAAGGAGGTCAATTCATAATTAGAACTGACTGTGAGAACCTTAAGTTATTACTACAACATAAGCTTCATACCCACTTTGTTAGCATTGATTCGCAACACTCTCTTTGACACTTGCACTCACCAAGATACAAATAGAATCTCTCAAATCCTCATAGCAACAAGAAATAACAAAACACAAAAATAACGGAGACAAAATAGAAATAAGAACACCACAAGAATTATCCTGGTTCTGTCTCAAATTGAGACCTACATCCAAACTGGCTTGGTCTTCACTTCTTCACTATCTTGAATAGGTTTGTTACATATGCTCTTGACTGAACTCTCACATAGCCCATATAACTTGAAAACTATAGAGTTCCTAAACAGAGTATACACAGCAATACCCGCCTCACTCTTCCACACACAACCAACACATACCCTTTCTCGCACAAGATAGAATTTCTGCACAAAGCATAAAATGAAGTGCCTCCTAAAGTTCGCTCCTGACCCCTATTTATAAGCCATAGGTGCGGGAGTTATACAACAGAAAAACTCCCCACAATTGACCGTTACATAACCAATCGGCCAGCTGTCCTTCTAGAAACAATCCTTCTAGAAGCCTTATCTAACCTTTAAGACATAACTTAAACAACACTAATTTTACATAACATTTCCTGATATCTAATTACACTAATCTAGTACCAATGTTCTAACACACCTCAAAAGGAAGGGAATGGCTAAACTTATGGGCCTAGACTACAACATATAGTATAAGAAAGGGAGAGAAAACGTTGCTGCTAATGCCTTGTCTAGGTGCCTAGAAGAAGGAGAATCGGCTGCCCTTATTGTTATCACCCTGATTGGTGTCGGGAAGTAGAGGTTAGCTATGAGGGAGATGATAAAATAAAGGAGTTATTGGAGCAATTGATTTTGAATCCTGATGGGAAGCTAGGGTATACATTGCATCAGGGGGTAATGACGTACAAAGGAAGAGTCATATCGGTGGAAGTGAGATATTGAGGAAGAAGATATTGACTTCCCTTCACGAGTCTCCATTGGGGGGGGGGGGGGACTTGGGAATTCAGAACACATATCATAAGGTGAAACAAATCTTTTACTGGCCTCATCTCAAACGATATGTTACCGAGTATGTAATGGTTTGTGACGTGTGCAGTAGATGCAGGTACGAAACCGTGGCCCAACCAGGTTTGCTACAGCCTTTACCCATAGGGGCGGAGCTAGTGTAGGCCCAGTTCGGGCCTTGACCAACAATTAATTTTGGCCTGCACTCAGGCCCGATATAAAATTTGGAAACCTTCCCTCAGTCCCTCTCTCGCTCAAGCGCCCCCTCACCCAGTCGCCCATCCCCCTACCTTTCTCCCTCTCTCTAGCTTCGCTCACTGTGGGTTGCAGGCTGCCTATCTCTCGCTCTCACTCGCTCCGGCCTCCATGCCATTGTCAGACGACTCGGATCGTCGCTAAGGTCGTTGACTCGCTCGCTCTCCTTGGTCGCTTGCCTCACTTAGATGCTCTTCCTTGCTGCCTCTCTTCGGCTCCGTCACTCGTTAGCGCCACATCTGCCTGGCGCTCTCGCCCTCGGTCGTCGCTCGCCCTCGTCAGTCGTCGGCTCTCCCCTCGAAAAAATTTAGCCCTCACTAAAAAATTTCTTGGCTTCGCCCCTACTTAGCCATACCTGCACAGGCTTGGGAAAGTATAAGCGTGGATTTTATTGAGGGTCTACCTAAGTTAGAAGGGAATGATTGCATGGTGGTTGATCGGTTCGCTAAGTTTGCACATTTCATTGGCCTAACCCACCCCTACTCAACCCAAGAAGTAGCTAGAACTTTCTTGGATCAAGTGATGAAGCTGCATGGGATTCCTAAGTCGATAATTTCAAATAGGGACAAGATCTTCACCAGCTTATTCTGGCAGGAATTGATGAAATCCTTAGGGGTAAAGCTTAAAATGTCTACAGTTTATCATCCTCAAACGGATGGTTAGAATGAAAGGGTTAACCAATGTGTGGAAGGCTACTTGAGATGTTTGTGTTTCTTGCATCCTAAAGGGTGGCATAAGTGGATCTCCCTGGCACAATAGTAGTACAATACCAGCCACCATGCATTTATCGAAGAGATCACCCTTCGAAGCATTATTTGGGTATCAGCCTCCACTACTTCTAGTAGTGGGATAGCACACCACAATGGCCATTGTAGAGGCATACTTGGAGAAGAGGCAAAGAGTTTTGCAACAGCTCAAGGAAGAGTTGGCATTGGCCCAAAACCTCATGAAGTAGTGCACTGATAGGAAGATGAGCGAAAGGGAGCTCAACGTGGGGGAAAGAGTATACCTAAAACTCGGGCCAACACACCTTAAGGCAATTGCTAAAGGTCAGGTGAGCAAACTAAGCCCTAGGTACTATGGACCTTATTTGATTGAAGCCAAGGTGGGAAGGGTGGCATATCAACTACAACTACCTAAGGGGTCTAGAATTCACCCGGTTTTTCGCGTCTCTTTCTCAAGAGATCAGGGGAAACACAACATGTGTCTTCCAACTTACCATAGTTGTCTATAGATGCAAATGTCACAGCAGAGCCCGGCTCTATGCTGGACTGGAGTGTATTATACAAGCATGGGGCTCCTATCATTCTAGTGTTGGTAAAGTGGTTGAACTTCCATCAAGACAAGAGCACCTGGGAATACTTGCTTGATTTGCTGAGGCAATTTCCCCAAGTAGCCAACCTACTTAGCATTCTTGAGGACAAGAATTGTCTCAAGCCGGGGGGGGGGGGATTTGTCACGGTCTTAATATGTAGAAGTAGAATATACCATGTAAAGGGGGTCTAGCATACATGTGTGGGCAATTAGGGAAGCGGTTAGCTAATTCTAGAAGGGGATACATATGTAAATAAGCTTGGTGGTAGGAATGTATTCGCGGGATCCTATATATAAAGGACCCCGAGCACATGTAAGGAACTATCAAGAATATTGAATTGAATCATTCTACCATTCTCTCTCTCATTTCTGTTTCCCTCTCTTTCTCTCAAATTCTCTCAACTCTCCCTCAATCTCTCCTTCTTTCTCCCTCTCCTCTGTTTCTATCATTCTTTAGGATCTGACATGTATATGCTTCAACTATTAGTTTATGCAAATGAGTATTTTATGAAAGGGTAGAGTTGGTATGTTTTACTTGGTGGTGTAATTATCTTAGTGAGATTCTCCTTGACATTGCAATTAGCTAATAATCTTTCCTAGTCTGCTGTTGTCAATGTCTTTAGTAATTAGAAACTGTTCCCTATTATTGAGTACAAAATAAAGAAGAACTAATGATGAATATGACTCTTGTTGGTGGTAATCTTATCCCTTTCGCATTTTTATCTTTCTAATTGCATTCAGCGTTTCTGCTCTAAGCAGAATTTGCAGGTTGATGAACTAAATTTGGCAGAAATTGGTCCAAAATTTGAGCATCATGAGATGTTCCCTTCCCGAACTAACACAGGTCAGATTTTGTCCGCTGCCTCCCATGTAATTTTGCATTTGAGGTCAGTTTCAGGAGCATGAAGTTGTAATTAGCTGCCCCCTTCTGTCATCTGTGTGTGTGAAGCCAACAGACTAATCCATTAAGTAAATGACCCATGAAAGTTACTGTACCTTTATCCCATGAATGCATCCTTAATCTTCTATATCTTAACTAAACTAAACTTGTTACTGTACCTTTATCCCATGAATGCATGCTTAATCTTCCATATCTTAACTAAACTTGTTATGCTAGAGGAATTTGGGTAATGAGTTTTTGGTTTCACTTTCCAGGAACATTTTCCTTGTATAGTTTTCATTATATCTCCAGTGCCTGTGTCACTCCATGATCCAGGAGTCCTAATTCCTAAATCAAAAAATGGAAACTGAATCTACCGTTTGATTTTGATATCAGTTGTCAAAAAAGGAAATACTGAAACTGAAAATACCGTTTGATTTTTTATTTTTATTTTTTAAATATAATTATGTTATTAGTAATTAATGATTGAATTCTTTTAGTATAATATATTATTTTATATTATCATTGTAATCATATTATTATAAGTAAAATTATAATATAAAATAAATATTATTTTTATATATACACAGAGAGAGAGAGAGAGAGAGAGAGAAGTTTTGGGCATTTCTGTTTTTGCCATTTTCTTGGACTTGGGTTTTTTTTTTTAAGGGTGTAAGTACAGGTTGGTTACAATATTAACTATGTGATGAAACATGACTATATTAATTATCTTTATTTATTTTCATCTCATGAAACTTTTCCATATAAAGATGGTGTTGAAACTTTATCTCATCATTCCCTTACTAGAGAGTTGCATCAAAATGAACATCTAGCATAAAATTTTGCTACATTGTTATTATGCATGGATTTGTATTGTCAATATGACTTTTAGAAGTCAATTGACATTATGAATATCATGCCACCAAGATTAACTTGATTAGAATAAGGTGCAGTCATTTTTTTAACAACAAACACAAATTTAAACATGGCTTTCAGTTTTCATGTTGAAATTTTGGAAATGAACAAATTTTTTTTAAACTAACACAAATTTAAAGAGGCATTAACCTTTTATATTTCTTTTGCTTGCTTTGGCATATTTGAGTATTTCTTGGACTGAATGACATGTGAAATAAAGAGTAGAAAGTAATGATTTTTTTTTTAACATTTTCTGGATGGAAATCCAATGCTAACTAAATTGAAGTTGCATGTTAACTTCATTGAGATCTTTTTAAAGATGATGATCATCATCGTCATCACAATCCTTAATCTGATTCAGCGGGGTTGGCTACATGAATTTAAGTTTCCCATATTCTCCATCAGTGATTATATTTTCTGTATGACCGTTATATCACGTGTCATATCTAAATATTTCTCATAAAGTAATTTTACAGTTTTCCTTTACCTCTTTTGCTACAAACTTCTTTAATTTCATCCACTGGCCTTACTTAGTAGAATATAAGTAAATGCTCAGGAAAACAAGTTGGTTTCCTAAATTCCTTCACTTGTAGGTGTTTTGTCTTTTTGGTTTGTTGCCACTCTGTTCTTACTTATTTAATATGGATCTACCGATCTAATATGGATCTCTTGCTTAGTTTTGATATTTACATAATATAATAGGTTACCTTTGTTAATCTTATGAGACTGTCTTGTACTGCTCTTTAAACCCTGAAGTATTGAAAACGTAATGTTAAGAGAATGATAATATAATTCTTCTAATTGAAGTTCATGCCCTTTTTTTTTGTTGGTACTGTTTTTCTAATTGCCTGTTTTGGTTTCATTATTTTCTGATTTTGCAGAATTTGTGCAAGTCTTCTCTCGTTCACACTTAAAAATGCGTGTTTGGGAGCGTGGGGCGGGTTAGTGCTTCTTACTTCTCAGTGCATTCATTATGCTGCTTAATAAATATTTTGAATCTAGACAAATTAACATTTCTGTCACACACAGCCATGTTCACACATATTCCCATTGTCGTTGGAAGTCAGATGCTTTTCTGTTGGTTAATGCTGAAGCTTTTGCCGTGCTGTTGTAGGAGCAACTCTAGCCTGTGGAACTGGAGCTTGTGCAGTTGTTGTTGCCGCAGTTCTTGAAGGTCGGGCTGCAAGGGTGAGTTTTGGATGAACCATGGCATTCATGCATAAAAGTCAGCGTGTAGGTCTAAGAGAAATGAAACCATCCCTTGTGTTAAAGTTTGCATTTCAAGCAAGCAATATTCTTGCACCTGCTTCTCTAGGTTCTCTTCATGGATGATTCTGTGCCCATCCAATTTTTCAATTTAGCATTGCCTTTGGTTATTGATAGTTGTTTCATACCCTAATGCACAAAGAGAGAAAAGGGAAAAGGGGGAAAAAAACCAAAAAGAAAAAAGAAATTATACATTTTCCTCTAGGTTCCGGGCTCCTTTCTTTGGCTTTCTGTTGCCTGCTTTTCAGATTTCCTTAGCCTGGCTTTCTTTTTTGTGATAACAGAGATGTACTGTTGATTTGCCTGGAGGGCCATTGGATATTGAGTGGAATGAGGAAGACAACCGTGTGTATATGACAGGCCCAGCTGAGGTAGTGTTCTATGGATCAGTGCCTCTATAATAGCTTCCTCAAAGCCTTGACAAAGGAAGGAAATTGATATGTCACCTGAATTTTGTATAAACTAAAACATGTATGTTTGTTTGCTTAGATTGACTAGAGGTAGTGCTCCGTTATGATTTTTGGCCTTTAGAATCTTAGATACTCTTTGAATTGTGAAAGGATATGAGGATTTGTTTGAACTAATGCCTTCTGGCCCTTAGATTATCATGCCATTCCTTAAACACCTGGTAATGTAAGTGGATTTAATGATTTCTGTTGATCGGTATGGTCTTTAATTCTCTCTATTGTTCTTGATTTGCGTTATTTACTTTTTTCTATTAATTGTTAAGGGTTATAGGAGCAGGATTTCACTAGGTTGAGTTTATCATCTCAATATAAATGGCAATGGAATGAATATAGACTTAAGGACCCTTTCCTCCATCTTTGTCCTACATCCCTTCTTATGCTTGTATTCGCTCGTTGGCTAACATGTTTCTTTTTTCTTTTTCTTTTTTGTAAATAAGAATTTTATTAAACAAAAAATTATAAAAGTGCCCACATTTTTATGTTCATATCGAACATCACAATAAATGACTAACAAGCACACAAAGAAAGGTCCTCTAAGCAAAGGAACAAAAAAAAAAAAAAAAAATTATACAATTTATGTACAATAATTAGAGGATATTTTTAAAAGATTGCACAGAAATGTTAACTTGTAATTATTATCAGGCAAATTTTTTAAAAAATTTAAAGGTTTTTTATGTGAGTGTCAATATTGGTAATATAGACACTCGATTATTCATCTAAAAAATTTGAGAAAGGCACGACTAAATTTTATAACTACTAATATATGTTTATGCCCAAGCATTAAAGTGGCATATTCACATGTGTGTTAATATTTGTGATGTTTACGATGTTTAATTAACATATTTAGTTCTCTTTTATTATCTCTGTCAAGTAATAATTATCCAGTAGAGATTTGTCCTTATTTAATTTATATAAAATTAAAAAAGATCCATTATAATATTTTTTGTAACCTTTTTTATTGCTTTGTAGCTAATATTTCAAATTTATTCTTAATTAAAATCAAGCATTTAACAATTTTCAAAACGGAGATGGAAAAAAAATAATAAAAAGATAAAACAGTAAAATAAGAAAAAGGGAATATAATAATGACAATGTTTGTAATTATGCTTAAAAAAAATAAAATGATAATTATTATTATTATTATATACTGTTCTAGCATGAATATTTCATGATCATATTATAAAATGAAATTATTAAAAGCCAAACTTAATGCTTAAATTAACTTGTAAGGTAAATAAAAAAAATATATATTTATTAAATATATATTGCGAGTTATGGGTTGAGACCTATATACTATCATTCTATTTATACTTGATTAAGAATTTTTTCTTTTCATCTATACCCTATTTGTTAAATAAAATTTTACGTTTATACTGACTTTAAATGAATCAAATTTATCAAATATTAATTGATTGGATACAAATTCTCATCCCCACATGTCAACTACTCATATCAAATATCAATTGGCACAAATTTTAAGTTCACACTTACTCCATTTCATTGAATACTTATGGTAATTGAAATCATTAAGTTAGCTGCACAGGTTTGTGTATTATTCCAATCTAGTTCATCCTTGGGACAATAACAACTTCAGCTTACAGTGGGAATAGATTGGTCTTGAGACTTCTGTTTTATCAAATATGACTGGGTGAAAATTTTCTTTGTCTTGTGAATGGATATGGGCAATGGATTTAATGAATGACAGAGAAATAGTGAAAAATTTTATGTGTCACATCATTGGACAAGAAAGAACCAGAATTCTCCATCAATCCATCTAGGATTTTGTGAAATCAAATGTGACAGGATGTATGACATGCTTTGAAAATAAAAGCATTGAATGCTACAATTTTGTTTTTCTTGAAGAGAAGTTACAAACCTACACAGAAAGTTGTATAGTTGTAGGCTGCTCAATGGTTTAGCACTTGAGACATTAGTTACCAATTAAGTTCCAAGTAAGCAACTCAGAAGCACTCACAGACAGCTCACATAATCAACTTACTGAGAAGATTGCTTTAGAGCTGATGGATCAAAATACAAAAAATTGGTGTCATCTGATAACATTTTCAAATCTGGAAAACCTCATTATTGTACAAATTAGCTAAGCCTTCCTGCAGATTTCTCCTTCTTTGGCTCTGATTGTCTGCTTCATCATTTTCCTTGTGTCACTTTCAGACCCTTGTTTCTCTGTAAAAAAAAAAGTTACTATTCATGAAGGTTATATTTGAAAGAAAAATACTTCAGAAAATGTACTGATTTTAACAATTTGGAGGACTCATAAGATAGCCCACAATCCAGTTTCCTTTATGATACTTCAGTTCTTTTGTGGTTGCACTACCTTCACTAGGTGGATTGACGGTAATGACTTCATGACAGCAAAGTCCAATTCCATTCTTGGCTGGATCAATCATTTGATTGGCTGTTGCTGTCTCCTTCTCAGGCAGCTGGGATGTGGACTTGTGATCCTTGGCTTTACCCCACACAACAAGGTAAAGGCCTCCGACTATGACGACAGCACCAATCACCCTGTACATTATAACACTGGTTGGCTTATTTGCTCTAGGATAATGCTGCTCGGTCCGGAAATTCGGACGGAGCAGCAAACCGGAAACCCCATTCGGCCCCTACGCGCACACACACTCAGCATCTGCTTGAAAGTTAGCTTTAGAGTTACCTTCCCAGGTGCATTTGCTCTGCTAAAATGAAGGAGCTCATGACCGCTACAATGACCATGCTAAGAGGGCTGAAAGCTGTGACAAAGACAGGTCCTCTGTCTTTCATAATCACTCCCTGAATGTAATAGGCAAGGCCTGAACATACTATGCCCTGCGCAGACATGTTTGTTAAGCAATAGCTGTAAAATATTAGTACTTTTGGTGAAAGACCAATAGCAAGATTTATTGTCCTTACAGTGTAGACAGCTGCAAGCAATTTAGTATCCCAGTTTATAGACCAGACACCAGGATTTCCCCTTTCCATCACTAATGCCACTATAGCTCCCTCAGCTGTTCCCAATAGGCAAATCCAAGCAGTGAGGGAGAGCTCAGCAGGATAGGTCTTAAGGGTGATTGCCTAGAGTAGAAACAGAACAAAGGGTGTTAATGATTTCAGGCAACAATTAGTCAATTTAATCCTCTTGTCTGGCAGTTCATAGAGTGACTTACCTGCAGATTCATGAAACATGCCCAGCTTAAACATCCGATCGTAATCATTATGGACCCTTTAACTGCATGTTGAGGACTTATCCCACTCTGTGTAGCTTCATGGCTGCTCCTTCCTCTTGTCCGAATCAGGTCAATGGCAGGGCCCTTTACTAGTGTCATGAGCATGGCCCCTGCCACACTAGTTACAGTCCCAACTATCTTTGCTTGACTTCGGATGCTTTTAAGTTTTATCTGCTCAAGCCTAGACAACAGAAATCATCTTCCTAGACATGTTTCAGAAAAAAAATGTGTGTGTACATCCATGAATAAGGTGCATATTGTCACTTACCTTAGGATGTAAGCCATTACAAAGGTGATGGCTGGAAGAATGTTGCACATGGCTGCAGCAAATGTTGCCGTTGTGCGTTTCATCCCCAGAAAATACAGGTTCTGGTCGATAACCGGCCTGCAAAGATAGAGAGACAGCATAGTTAGTGAAGTGCTTGTCACTATGTGGGATTGACTACATGAATCTAACTCCGTAGTTATTTTTATTTATGATCTTATCTTTTGTAAAATTTTTATAACTTGTATCATATTGTGCAAGAATAATAATTTGAGAAATTACTCGAGTAAGCTCAACAGCATGATCTTGACGAAGACTGAGCGTGTCATCTTCGGCCTTATTTTCCTGTTGAAATGTTAGTTATTGTTTAGTCATCTCTTATACTGAAAATACAGAGAGAGAGAGAGAGAGAGAGAGACTTGTCCAGAACTACTGCAAATGGTGCCGTGACAATGGTAGCAATGGCATGGCGGTAGACGACGAATACGTAATTGCTCATCCCTTCGTTCAATGCTACCTTGGAGAGCACATCCATCCCTGCCAGCCCAAATTGCAAGAAGATGACAGCCAAGAAAGGCTTCAACTTACCATAGAGTTTACCTATAGGCTGATCGGATTCCTGGTTTTCCATTGCTCAATGCTCGAGACTTGGCAACTTGAGCAATGAAATGGGAATTCAATCAGCATAGCATCCAAATTTATAGTTGTGTCAAGTCGGCTTTTCTTAAAGGCTGTCATGGCAGTTAAATATTTCCAGCATACATTGTGTCTGGGGATTCCACTACTAATTAAAACTGGATTTTTTGATTAATGGGTATGACAATAAATATCAAATGGGACATTTTGGCACAAATAATCTATTGATCTGTTCACTTATTGAGTCAAATTTGTTTGACTGATACCACTAAGGTTTATGAAGTAGTTTATTCACTTGTAGGGTATTCCCTTGGATTGATTTGCGATTGGTCAACCAAGTTCTTGCTTAACTGCAAAGCTTTAGACCACCAAACCACTTAACTGAATTTCCAGTGCTGAAGATCTTGTATAGCATGGGATTGAACTCCATAGCTTTGTAACTGTTCACATATTAAGTACATATCAAAGTCACTATGTGAGCGAGAGCGAGTCTTAGTAGAAAAAAAGGTAGTTTTTTTTTTTCTTTTTTACTTAAAGGTCATAAATTCGAGTTGTAGAAATAGTCTTTTTGTAAAAAAAAAAAAAACTAATAGTAAGACTACATACAAAAACAACTCTCGTCAAACCCGTGCATATAGAGAAGCCTTATGCACTAGAGACACACTAGTTTTTTGTCTTCATATGCAGCCACACAGGTCTTGTTGTCTTCTCTGTATGATCTCACAGTTTAAGTAGATTTTCATGGAAGAAAGGACTTTTTTATAGCTTCCAGGGCATAAGTTGAGCGATTAGACAAGCGATTTGCTGGTGTCAGTCTAGTGGGTCATAAGTTTGATCTTTACCTTGTGCAGTGAGCCAAAACCTCACACCTGTAATTTACTTTTCCTGCCATAATCAAGGGCACGAGTATCGAAGATCGCGCAAGGACGGTCCTCCCAAGATAGACAATTTTTTTGAAGGTGATGAAATATCAATGGACAGTAAAATGCTGCTTAATAATGTTCTCCCAGTTCCTTGGTATTTCTATTTGTGAGGCCAGGACCATGGTTAAGATCCTAGGTGCTAGCCATTTGAATCCCACTAAGTAATGCTATTTAACCCTTTTTTGTGCCTTTTGCTTTGTCATCGGCACTAGGCATCCACCTCCAATTTGGATTTCCATTACCTCTACTTCTATAATCCAGCATATGGATCAAACTACATCTGTGTGAGCCCAGCACCCTCATCCATGTTGGGAAGATCTCAACTTCAAATTTTCTGAGGGAAAGAGAGAGGAAGGGGATTGGATAAAAGGCTCTTGCATCAGCTTCTCATCATTGCCATTACCATAGCTGACATTACATCAACCAATACAAAAACCCCACTTATTAACTACTTTGTAGCTTTGGCCCCTTTCATTTTTAGCCATATTCGACGGCTAAAACCGTTAGTCATTATGCACTAGAAACAAGTCAAATTCCAGATCCATAATTCACACTTTTTTAATTGTTTTCTGTTCTATGCTTTATTATTGGCGCCGGGAATCTCACATCCTATTCGGAATCCATTACATCTGCTTGTATATATAATATATTTAGCCCATTTTTAATTCCAAAAGAGGAAAAGGGTTTCTTCTTCTTTCATATTTCTGTGTGCCACTTTACTTGCTGATTTTTGGCTGCTGCTGAGGATCCGTTTCTATAAAGAGCTGCTTTTCTTGAGATATGGCTGATCTTTGCTAGACTCTCTGTTTCAAGTGCCTGCAGCTGCAATCATGTTTGTTTGCCTGTGCATCTGGATGTGTTATTATTACCCAATTCCACCTCATCAGTTTATTTGGATATATAATTTCGTCTTACAAAACTTAACAGTTACTTTTAACTCATACAGATCAGTACCGAGTAGGCGTCGACCAACAAACTGTTTTGATATTCGTTTGATTCGATTGAGATATAGATTTCTAACTGAACGAGGATGTCAAGAATTAAGAATTAAGAGGAGGAACCCAATAATCACACTTAACTAAGCATGTCATTGAAGTAGCTTCCTATCAACAATGGAACAAGTAGTTTTACAGCAAGGCTACTCCATTTAAGCACAGAAACAGCTTCTCTTCACACAGGTAGGGACGTATGTGTGTTTGATCATCATGGAAACTTTTAGTGGTGAAAAGCTTTAATCATGGAGTTTTGATTGTCCTTTCTGTGATATATTAGCCACATTGCTGCTATGTGAAAGACAAACAATCCCATCGGGGTCCAGGTGGATTCCCATAGCCCCAACAAAGCAATATGGGGATGTGGAAGCTCGCTCTTTCTGTCTCTTTGTGGTGGTGCTAGTCCAGGCGGATTCCTTTACATCCAACAAGAAATTATGGACTTCCTTACCTCCTTTGGAAGTTTCTTCATCTGGGTTGTGAAGAGTTTAGTGTTTAGATAATTCTACGTCATTGAGGAATATAACTTTTAAGAGAAGAACCATAATATCATAAAAAAGAGGTTCTAATGGTATAGAATGTATATCTCATTTCATGTTATATAGCGTGTAATCTAAAACAAAACAAAAAAGAGGGGGGCGGGGGGTTGCTTAGATTTCTCACACTAAATTGACTTGGAGAGGGAACAATTGCCCCTTGAGTTTGAAAAATTACATTTAGGATATGGTTTTGTTAAAATTTCTTTAAAATCCTCCATCCCCCCTCCTTTTGAAATTGCCCCCACCTAAATATGAAAAAAATGAAAAGTTGATTGAAAATTTTGTATAGACTTCTTAATTTAATGAGTTTTGGTAATTTGGTATGAGTATAATTTTTTTTAATTATTATATTATGATATTATATGAAAAAATTGGCTCTGCTAGACATAAGTCTTGGCTTTGCAATGGTTGCTTAGCTCATTTGGAAGTTTTTTCATTTGATAGAAGTTATTAAGTTCGTGTTGAGTTTTGTCATTGTTTGAATTGTCCCACGTCATGCAACACATGAGTTTTAAGCAGCACCACTAAAAGGGGTTCCTAATATGATAGAAACTATCATCAATTTCTTGTTGAGCTTCGTTACTCTTTGGATAATCCCACATCATATAAATCACATTTAACAACAAAAATATGGAGTTGCTTAGCACATTTGCAAGTTTATTCATCCGGTAGAAGCTACCATCAATTTCATATGGAACCTTATTATTATTTGAACAACCTCACATCATAAAATATAAAAATGATCCCTAATAAGCTATAAGTGATTATCAATTTAGTATAAAATTTTATTATTTCTTGAACAACCTCACGTTATATAATTTATAAATTTAAATAAAATATTACAATCTATTAAAAATTATCCTAATAGCATGTTAAAGATTACCGGAATAAGTTAAGGATTAGGTCATCATACCCTAACAAAATAGCCATTCTCCATCCATATCTCATAAGTTAGAGAAAAAGAAAAAACAGAAGCTGTCATCAATGATGTGTTACATAATGGGCATGGAATATATATAATATATGCCCACACACATATACATAATAAGGAATATGTGTGATGTGATGGCCAGGTATCCAAACCAGAATAGCCCAATCCTTAGCTATGAATGTCCTTTTGATGGACAAGCTAGGGAGTGTGATTCTACCCACCCCAGTTCCATGATTTTTGTAGATTAGGGCTTTCTTTTATGCTATTTATCCCTCAACATAGTAAGTACCTATTTCATTCCTTTGGCATCGTGTCCATATTGAATATTTCTAATTCTATCATAGATGTAATACTTTGCAAAATATAAATAAAATTGTGTAAAATATGCTCTTCTCTCAATTTTTAAGTCATTATGTAATGGGATTCTTCTTGAATACAATTTTTGCCCTTATTGATATTATTATATATAGAGAGAGAATTGATTATCGATATTTCATATTTAGAAATAAATAGAAAAATATCTCTAACTTAGATTTAATTTGGAGGCCTAAGAAGATTAAATCTAAAAACTTAAGTCAAGATTTGAAACTAACCTTAAAGTTATCTAAGCCAAGACGACATAAAGGGGTTTCGTTCCAAGCTCATGCAATTATCTTCTCGCTAGCAAACCAAACTCACCCAAGGAATCAAATCCAACTATCCACGTAGCATAATTTTAATCCTTTATTAACCTTGCAATAAGCTTGTATAAAACATAAATTTTAAAAAATGAGGTATCTCATTAATTGTATCATTATTACATCATTCGGCCTTAAATACAATAATTGATTTGAGCATCAGAACTTTCATCGAGAGACCAAGTCCCACAATCTTTTTGTAGATAAAACGAGTCTCAAATAACTTCTTACTCAAAGATTATTAAAAATATCTTAAAATAAAATAAAAAATTAATTAAGAGCACGATTATTACACGAATTGGAGAGTGATATCAAGAATAATTAGCATTACTAATATTCCATTTATTGTTGTACTTCTCTTAAAGCATCAAACTTCTTGTCCATATTGATTATTATTTTTTAAGATTATGCTCTCTTATTCTTATTCTATTCTTTTACGTTTGCATGGATGGCTGATTATATCAATCAAATTATCTTCTTATCCAAATCCAACTGCAATTATTGAATAATTTATTTGGGTACATAGCAAAATAATAATAATAATATTTTATTTAGACAAGTTATTGTTACCAAATCAAATTGGGTTATCTAAAAAGAAAAACCAAATCAAAGTGCTGGTGGGTGGTGATGGGAGGAAAAGGGGAGTGGGAGAATCCCATTCTATCGCATATATACATGAAATTAAAACAATTTTATCGAATACTAAAAGTTAAAAGACACAGAGTTTCAAATTAAAAGACGCGATCATGTATTAATGCATCTAAAGTGTCATTATCATCAAGAATTAGTGATTGTAGGGATTTTTTGAGTTTAAATTAAAAGATATGAATGGTTGATTTCATATGTTAATTTATCGAAATTTGAAACCGAACTTAACCGCCATGATCTATTTTTCCAATAATTCAAACCATCATCGACTGCCCAAATCAAAGATTGTAGTTTGGCAATTTGGGTCGATTAAATTTGAACAATTTGAGTGGTTTGATTAAATTGGATTGAGTAAATGAGTAATTATTTTACCTTTATTGGATGAAATGGGCATATTTTATCTAATAAGAACCGAGTATTTTACCCAATATTTTCATAACCAAACCAGATTGAATCAAAAAAGGAAATGGTTCAGGGTCCAATATTGCTTGAACAGAGGGCAGGCCGTTTTAATTTTTTATTAAATAAATTAATAAAAAAAATGCATAATTAATGATAATATATTAATATATTTTAGTTACATCCTTGAGATGTGAGCAACAGCCAGAGATGAACGGCTAGCGAGCAAAGGGAAGACAAAAATGGAAGATCGACAATTGAAAATTAATGGAGAAGAAGAAGAACAATGGAAGAGGAAGAAGAAAAGGGAAGATCATAGAAGAAGAACAACGATAAAAAATAGAAGAATAGAAGATTGGAGAATTCGAAAAACATTGGAAGATCGAAGAGCAAGAAAGAAGAAAAATAAACGTCCAAGATTGAAGAGCAAGAAGAAGAAGGAAAATTGAAAAAGAAAAAACATGAAAGATTGAAGAGAAAAAAGAAGAGGGGAACGGGAGTTGAAAGCTCAAGAGTTGTGGATTCTCGAAATGTCTTTGTGGCGTTAGGATTTGGAGAAAAGACGAGATTTTAGATTATTTATATTGCTCAATTGACAACGTTTTGAGTAATTGTTAACCTTTGAAAGTGAACTGAATGAATCACACCGTTTTGTATGACTACCAATTCAATTATAGCTCGATTGAGAATCACTTCTTTTTATTTAAACTGAATCAAACCTATTTTTTTCAGACTCATGATCTTGACTCATCAAGCAGCAGTTGGTGCAATCCAATTTTACAAACACTAATTTCACCCAATCCGTCCAATTGTTTGGCCAACTTTTTGAGCTAGATGTTAAGTTCCCCCCTATTTTGGATTGTATTGAAGGTGTACATGGATTTGATTAAATCCCCAAGAAAGTAAAAGCAAGTCAATATGACGGGCATTTAGTGTCTAAAATATTATTATTTCCCCATTACCTGCATAATGCACCGTCCATTTTTTTTTCTTTTCATTTTTTTGTGTTTTTTTATTCCAAACCAAACGTAAACTAAAGTTTATAAAATTTGATTAATCAAAGGATTGGTGTCTAATAATTGCTTTTGCTTAATAATGCAATCAACTTTAGTCGATGAGAATAGTATTATGAAACAAAATAAAGACGTCACCATCTTCATGTAGATAGAGATGTCAACTTTTTTAACACTAATTATTTTTATTTATAATCAAAAATCAATGTCTTGCTTGAGAATTTCTTATCCATTTTTTAAGGAAAAATATTAGAAAATTCTTAAATTGTCTAATGTTAGCATTCTAATTCTTTAGTTAATTCTTTGTACTTTTATAATTAACAATTATTAGAATTATATCACACCATTAACTTCCATAGTTTATTTTACCATGTTATTTAACATTAGTTGCCTTTCAAGACATATTAACACATTAAAATAGAGTTTTAGCTTCACTCGTTACAATATAGTCACAATATTTTATTAGACCATGATATTTCACAATTACATTTAATATTTTCTCCAACACTCTACCAATTGATGAGAAGGGTATCTTAATATTACAGTTTTGGCTATCCCCCAAATGTATAAACCATTCAAACGAAAATGCTGCTGCGAAACATTTCCATTCCACCCAAATATTTAGAATTAGAACAAGAGAGTCTGGCAATAGCAAATCTTCTTCCTATGTCAAATAAGAAATGGAGTACTAATTACTTTGTTTTTGGTTTGGTAAGTACTAATTACTTATCATTTCTCAAATGCGATTTCCATTCAAAAACACAAAATGAGCAGCAGCAGCAGCAGGAGGAGGAAGAGGAAACAATAATAATAGCAAGAACCATACAAGAAACAGCATAACACCTAGATGAGATCAGTCTTCTGTGCCAAAAGGGTAAGCTTAGGCGTACCCATATGACATGTTTGATACAAACAGCCAAATTTAAGAGCCACAGCAAGCTGATTTTTGTGCAGCCTCGGCAGCTCCACCGGCCTGGTCTGATTGGTTAATCCTGATGGCTTGAGGCTGCGAGCAAGCGCCGTGTGGTTCAGAGTTATGAGTAAAAACCAATCACTAGAAGAATAAAGAAACCGTTGCACCTAAAAAACTCTCTCTAATCTTGTATTGTTGCAACAATACAAGGAGTTACTAGAACAGAGAAATTTTACCAAGTTCAGAAGCTGCCATTTTATAGTTGGTTGTCAAAGACAATTTCACAAAGCCCACTTTCATGCATACAAACAAATTTTGTTTTTCTTCTCTTTTAACAAGTAATATATTGAAAGTAGAAGAATCAAAAGGGCCGGAGCAGCCTGATTGCTACACATGCAAACTAAAACCATGAGTGTTCATGAAACGTCTAGAAGTTGTATAGAGAAGTTTGCTGCAGAGCCATACCTCAACTCTGGACTCTGTCTCTGCAAGTCTTTGCTTTATATCTCTAGCTATTGAGAAGAACACCTCCTCCACATTCAAATTTGTTTTTGCACTCTGCATTATAAAATAAACTTAGCATCACATTATCACTAGAATGCAGCCTATGGATTACATAATGCCATTAACAATTTCAGTGTCGAAGGTATTTCCTTGTATTACAACTGGTCCCAACCTCGACCAGCATAAAAATTTCATAGCATGAATTCTGGACAAAAATTGAAGAGCTAGAATTCATGTATCTGACACTATGTAGTGAGATTAAGGCTTGTGATGATGATAATGATCACATTATCACCAGCATATCACTGCAAAGTGCAAAATCTGCAACAAACTTACAGTCTCAAAGAATTTGATGCCATATTCATCAGCGAGTGCTTGGCCCTTTGATGTAGGAACAGCCTAGACAGATTACAGTCTGGTCAATATGTGTCCTGCACATATGTGTATGTGGGGAAAAAAAAAGAGAGGCGCACCCTTTTGCTTTCATCCATGTCAGCCTTGTTGCCAACCAGTATCTTGTTGACATTGTCAGAAGCATGCTGTTCAATGTTACGAATCCAATTCCTAATGTCTTAAACATGGGAAGGAGTCAGCTCAATAAACTAAAGAATAAGAAACAAATGGAACATCATCCACCAGCATATATTTAAACATAGAAAAGCAATTCTCCGGAAAGGAAGTTTGACGTTTAGATATCAGAAACAATCAAATAAAGTGGGCGGTTTTCTTATATTCAATGAAGGCAGAAGATATTTAAACTAGTGAAAAAAAAAAACAAAAAAGAGAGGAACTAAACAAAGAGAAAGAAAAGCATGCAGTCCAAACCCTGAATTGTAAGACTGGATAAAGTAATTACTGTTGAAAGAAGACTCGTCAGTTACATCATACACCAGCAAAATGCCCATGGCACCACGGTAGTAAGCTGCAGAAGAGGAAGAGCTGCTTGAGAAAAAATCATAGCAATAAAAAATGAATACGATGCTCTAAAAATTAGTGCAACTACATTTATTGCCAAATAAATGAACTAGACAAACTTTGCACAAGGAAGGCAACAACTAATTCATCATTCAAACATAATCTCGCAATCAAGAAAGCAGTCTCAATGCATGTGAAGTAGAGAATGCTAGGCAAGTCTACTGAAAGTGATCTTGCAATCAAGACCAGTTAACGTATTTGTCATGGTTCATATCATCTGACATGAATACACAAGAGAGAGAGAGAGAGAGAGTCAATCAGTCAAATCCATAGATAAAGGGGCATGTGTCAACTTTTCCTGTATGCATGACCAAACTCCCAATATACAATTTTGCAAGAAAAAGACAAAGGTGTACAAAACTGAATAATTTCAAGGTCTTTAAGAATTGTGTAACCATTCTCTTTCCCCAAGTCTGATCAGAAACTTAATCTTTGTTCCCTTGAGTGCGTCCATGTGTTTTTTTCCTTTTTCTTTCTTATTCTACAGAGACAGCAATGTAATTTTTCCATTTTCCTTTTTCCTTTTTTGGTAAAAAGCAGTCATTATAATTTAAGCTAATAGCACGTCTTTCCCAAGTTCATTTACTGTTAGCTGCAAAAACTTCCTCAGAAAGCACATTAGACTATCCCGCCTAAGCTCTAGTTTAAAGAATAATTTCAGTGTGACCATCCTTCAGACTTTTAATCAATGGTGATTCAAAAGGAAGAAGACGAACACCAGGTTAACAAGGGCAAAACAAATCGGATTTTTAATTCTATTTAACAGCAATATATTTAATTTTCTTAACAACCAATGTCCGGTTTTAGTTCTTTATTTATCATTTTAAGCTTCTCAATTTAAACCTTGTAGTATGGGGATGCCATGATGAATGGTAAAAATGGTGGAATAACATCAGAGCTGGTGCTAATAATAGACAAGCTTGAAGATGTCTTTTTTGTGCTCAAGGCCACAAGGCATTGCCAGAGAAGGCATGCTTGATCAAATTTGCATTTTGAATAACCCCATTAACTCTGCAGCTCCAATAACCAAAATGCAAGGAAAAAAGTTCCTGCTTTCACAGGAAGGGAAACAAAGAAATGAACAGGAAAGAAGAAATCAGATAATCATCTTTTAGAATAGCTTACATGCAGACCAACCAGTTTCCTTTTTTTTTTAAGCCCACTTTAAAAGTGTAAACGCAGCATGCATATGCACTATTGATAGGTACATGATCTTGAGCCTCTATCCTGAGACATACAGCTTAAGCCACTGGGTCACTAAAAGACACGTTGGTTTTTTTTTTATAATAAATAGCTAGGTGTCAAGAAATAAGAAAATGGGAGGTAAAACATGCATAAAAGACTAAAACAGAGATGTTTCACTCAAGTAGAAAGTGAAACAATTTTAGTGGAGGTTTGACATGGCAACCAACCAAAATAATGATTTCATTGTGTTAAATGAGCACATATTCCACGCCAAACACACAAAAAGAAAATAAAGGGGAGGAGAAGAAGAAGCAGCAGCACTCTTAATAAAATGCTTTTACATGGAATCCCTAATATCATACCAGTTGTAATTGTTCGGAAGCGCTCCTGACCAGCAGTATCCCAGATTTGCAGTTTGATCCGTTTGCCATCAAGATCGATGGTCCTTATTTTAAAATCAATGCTGTATATGAAGGTCCAAACCTGTGAGATCATAAGCAGTTTGTAGAAGAAAACATGGAAAAGGGCCTATAATGGCATTTTGATTATAGAACTGACTTACCCTATGGTTGTGATGAAGCTAGTGGTGAAGGATCCATCTGAAAAGCGCAAGAGGAGGCAACTTTTACCCACACCTGCCAAAGCAGAAAGCAGATAAATAAACCACTGCATTCCAGTTTTAAGTAGATAAAGTGTAACGACCCATGTTAATTACCTAAATTTAGATCTTAATTAATGAGAGTTACTGATGGCATGGCAGCATATTTAAAAAGGGGAGGTAATTCTGATGATACCAACAACTGAACGTTACCTTCAAAAGGCCACACTGATCTACTTCAATCAACATTGACTAGACTAAACTCTCGTATTCTCCAATTAGCATCAGGCAAGGATTTCTTATTGGATCAAGTATCCAGCAACCAAACTCTGGTAGTATTAGGGAAGGATAGCTTATTGTAACAAGACCAATCAATATTAATCTCAGACCATCAAGATAGCAGCATCTACTGTTTTTTATTTGTATCAATTGCTAGGAGGTTCCAGAGCTTTCCCTAATAAGAGTCATAAAGCTCCTGAAATCAGAGTACACAAAACCATGATTGGCCAAGTCAAGCTAGGGAATTTCACCAACTACTCGCATCTATGCGGTTATCTATCACAATCCCTACCAACACCTGCAAGAAAAACTTCCGCAGCATCTGCTCTCTTGGATTTATGTCAGGACTTCATCGTTGTGGTATTATATTTTCTCTGGCTTTGCTATGACTAATCCCATCAAGCTTCCATGTTGCTCTACTTTTAGTTGCTTCCTATTTGTTATACCTAGGGTCACTGGATCAGTTTTCTTGGACAGGAATTCTGCCACTCTCACACTCACAATCCTCTCGGTTTGGACACAAACATCACAACAGAAAATAAATGCAATCAAATCAGAACAGAAACAAGAAACAGAAACAGAAACAGAAACGCAAACCACAATAACACCAGTTTTATCCTGGTTCAGATTGCTCTTTTAGGACAACCCTACATCTAGTCTTGAACCTTCACGAGCAGCCTTCCTTGATTCAAAGAATGATCAGTACATGTGTTGCCCTCTCTCACGATTACAAGCCCTTCCCAAGATTACAAAAGCTATATACTAATCACACAGCCCTTCCTCTCAGCTTTATCATGAAACCAGCAACAATTCTCATGCCCTCTATTTATAGAGTAGGCGGATATCCCAATGAAGATATAAACATATTTACAGTTTAACCCCCCCCCCCAACTATCACTAATTACAGATTGGGATATAAACTTCTATTTAATTCTTCATTGGCCCTCAAAATGCACTGCTTTTACTGATCTTCTTATCCTATACTCAAGACAACTTTTTAACACTATTGTTGCATTTTTTTTCTGGTGACAGAGTTCCCGCAAAACCCACCTATTACTTGCCCTGTCAGCCGCTAGCTCTACATAGATGGAAATAATAAACCCAAGTCCCAATTTCCTCATCCCGTCTCATAATAGGAACAATCTATTAGTGCCTTCTCCAACCAATTGAACACCTATCTATTTATGACTTTTTTTGGCTAGTTCCATGCTCTAATAAAATTCCAGCTATAGCAACTTAGAAGAGAAGTTTCACAACATACATAATCAGCTGAACCACATTGAACATAGAATGTCACAAATGATGTTATTACAGGCAATGAAATTTTGAGTATTTTCATACCACTAAAAATATAGTGAAGCAATAGCAACATGAGTTGTACCACTTAATGCACTTGAATCTCAAAAACTGCTCACATAATAATTCAAAGTTTGCTGACAGTGGCTTGTTATCTCCAAATTTCGAAGACCCAAGCTTCTGTAGAATCAAAGGAAAATGGATGGTGGACCTGTGCTGGAAACCAGCACAACACTTCCCCCCACAACCCAAAAAAAAAAGAAGAAGAAAAGGGCACAAATCTTCCAACAAGATGTCCGTAAAATTTTAGTTATTTATGCAATTTCATATATTGGTCTTTTTGAAACTTTTAGGTTTGATATGGCACAATTCATAAATTATTTTCTAGCTTTGACACCAAATAAACTTAAGAGAACATATTTAGTAAACTGTCTCCAAGAACAATCAAAAATTTATCTAAAAACACATAGATTTAAGAAATAACATAAAATATGTTCCCTGTCTAAAAAAAAGTCGGGGGGGGGGAGGACAATCAAAAATAAAAATTAGAACATAAAAATCATAATAACACGGGCCTTCATCCATCCCACAGAAAACATGAATATATATATCTTAACCCGCTTAAATTATTCCTATATTGGCCTCCTCCCAGTGACATTTCTAGGTCCATCACAAATAGTGGGAGCAGCCCTTACTTATCAGGTGTTCTAGTGGATGAACAAGTTGTCCTCTTAGATGAATAAAGCAAGCCAAAATTCCATATTAATTCCCATAAAAACCAAGTATTGGTGGACCATCCCAAGATCAATGCTTTCATACTTCTTTTTAAGAAATAGGAACACCTCCTCCTAGTGCTAGAAATAGGAAGAAATACTCAGAAAACAATTGTTTCAAGTTTGGTTAATAATTTTTATATAAAGAGAAATTTCAAATCCTAGTTGGGACTAAATCTAATATCAACCACTATAGATGACCTAAAACCATTTGTTTTTTTAATCATCCAAATCCTAACAATCTCCACCTTTTCCACAAAAATGGTGCTGCAACAAACATATCCATAACAACAAGGTAAACCCAAAACACAACTTCGATTAATGAAGCTTTCAGACTTTTTTGTTCTGTCCTTGAAATTTAAAATTTTATTTCTGTTTTTCAATGTGGGAATAACGGAAAGCAATGCATCAGATCTCAAATTTCGTACTGAAAATAATTACCTAACAACTATAATGAAACCGAATAGAAACCAGCATAACAGCATGCATACATCTTTGCTGACATTATTTATCGAAATTAAAAGACCTTAAAGGAAAGTCTAAGTTCCTCGAAGCAAGCTATTAGGCATTAAAAACAACATCAACAGAGTCCATAAAGATGAATTAACATGAGCCATTTTACAAACATTGGCTACATGCTGTGTATATATTCATAATACATAGATGTATAAATCAGAACGAGATCGCCACCCAGGCTATACAAATGCATAAATAACACTATTACAAGCATGACATACATAAATGCACCCACATAATCATCTATCGCTAAACAAGAAAATCCATAAACATATTAACAACTGGATACACACACACACACATAAACAGAAAATCTGAAACTTACCGCTATCGCCGATCAAGAGGAGCTTTATGAGGAAATCGTAATCAGCCCGGGTTCGAGCGGCCATTTGAATTACAGAACAGAACAAGAAGAAGAAACCCTAGAAACGAGGTCCTTCTACGACAACATTCAATCGAAACAACGAAGTGTAAATTATCCAAAAAATAAACAAATAAAATGCTAAAAAGAACACAAAATGGTAATTCAATGGCAGATGGAAGAGTTCTCTGAGATGTCTCTAAATTGGGGAAAGAGCGCAACAGAGAGAGACCCTCTGAGACGTCGGCTCCGGTCGGCCGTTGAAAAAGAATTTATTATTTTCGGTGACAGAGGGTTATGTTAGGATACAGGCGTGTCCATGGTGAATGTCCAGGAGCAGCAATCCGAACCGTGCATTCCCAATGATCCCGCTTGAGGTTTGCCCGTGGTATTAATTTTGATTTTTAATTAAAATATAACTAATTATAACATGTGTGGACTTGGATTGGGGCCAAACGGTAAGGCGCAGCTGGCCCATTAAGATTGCAGGCCAAATAGTATATGTTTTTTTTTTTTTTTATCAAGAATTGGCATTTGCATTGGCTTGCTGGATTTTAAAAAGAGTTTTCCAAATTAAATTTTTTAACGATAATTTAATATAAAAAATATAGTCACTAAAATTCAATAATTAATATATATAATCCTGTAAAATACTAAACATCATAAAACACATAAAAGTTTAAAATTAAAAAAATATATCAATACGTTTAATACACTTCATTTCATACACTCAAATTAAAATGTTATCGCCCTTTTTCTTTTTGTTAAATATGGTGTCGGGCTAATAGTTATAGAAGAGTTTTTTTTTAGTTTTAACTAAACGGTGTGCAATTAATTTTACAAATCGATTAGTAAACTATAAAACTAAAATCGACTCCCCAATCACAATTTGACGGTTAGGGTCAATTCAAATTGGACAGTTTTTTTTTTTCACATCCCTATAAAGAATATATGGGGATTAGAAAAATTCAGTTTAATCGAAATTTTCGATTCAATTCAATTTAGTTTTCAAATTTGACAATTTAAGCTATTTAACTTCGATTCGATTTTCATATTGAAAAAACCAAAATAATCAAACAAATCGAGATGTAAAAAATGATGTTGTTTTTGGGGGGTGGGGGTTCACTTTTTTATATTTTATTCTTTTTGATTTTTTTTTGGTTGTCGGTTTAATTTTTTTCATATTTGTTTGGTTTTTTAGGTTTTCAATTTTTTTTATTTTTCTATTTGTTCAATAGTTCAGTAACTAAACTAACCGAATGCTCACTTTAAGAATATATGCCATTTAATGATACTTTTATTTCTTAAAAAAAGTTTAATGCACAAATACTATTAAAATAATATAATATATTATTATTATAATAAAAACATTTTAAACCTTTATATCAACGTGACACCTTATCCGCCATATCAGTGGAGTACACCTAGGCAAAATTGGATATTATTGAAGTCAGCCATAAAGTATAAGGCATAAATTAAAATAATTCTCAAAATGAAAAAAAATAAAAAATAGTCCAAAATTCAAGATATAGATAAAAAAAATATATCATAAGCATAAATCAATCATATTCTAACCATATCATTTGGTGTTATCTATGGCAAGATCGGAATCTCATGACAACTTATTTATATTCAGAAAATATATAATCATCGATTGAGAATTTTTTATTTTTACTAAATACTAAAAAGGTAGAACTTGGGATCAAAAAACTCTCATTTGAGTTGACAATACTCTAACTCGCTCTCAACTAGGAAGAGTGAGACTTTCGTTTGATTGTGAGTATATCCCAACTTTTATCTCACCATTTTAGATTAAGTATTGTGATTGATAATATTTTTATAATTAAAGTGTCACACACAACTATAATATTCGAGAAATCAAGTCATATTATTGTCAGATGATAGTGATAGTATTATTTACTTTTTTTTATCTCTTAAACTCAATAAATAATGATGACATGCTACATGGTACTAATAAAGAAAAATATTAAGGGTTAAAGGGACTCAAACACAGGTTCTCCTCGCTCACCAAGCACACTTTCAACTGCTGGATCACTACCTCAGTGGTGCCAAGGGGCATTCATAGTTGAGCAACTATAATTTAACATTAGTGAAAGTCAATGGTGAGCTAGCAATGGTTATGCTGAAAGCCTGTTTTTTAAGGACAAAAATAATGTGAGTGCATTCATATACTTTTTAAGTCAAAATAAACAATACCTCGCACAATAATTAAGTGGAGAATCGAAAAAATTAAGAATGTTCAATTAATTAAAAATAAAATGGACCAAACCAATATTGAAATTGATAAAAATCTTAGCTCAAATATCAGATTGTACGGCATAAGATCAGACTAGACTAAAGTAATTTAATCTGATATGGTTCTATTAAATCTATATGTACATATAACAGGTGAATATTATTATGTTACAGTAACAATATAACGATATATATTGTTATTTGTTATATATATATAATAATTTATTTGATTTTTGATTTAAAATTGAGACCGGACAAAAGATTGATTTTTTAAATTAAAGATAAGATTTAACTTATTTAGTCTTGGACCAAATTAGATTTTTTGATCTAATTTAGTCTATTTTTTCATTTGAACAAAAAATTGGACACTAAAATAAAAAAAAAAAGTACATGACGTATTCTTCAATATAATGCATGTTAATTGGTGTCACGTTTTGTCAAGAACAAACTATAGGTCCCATTCATGCAAAAATAATTAATAATATTATGGTTGGATTCAAGTATATGGACAAGGTGACATTATTCTTAAGCGTGTAACGGACACATGTTTGAAGTTTATTCTTGACAATTCAAAAGTTTTGTAAGGTTGACGACTCTTTGTTGGCAAGTCAATAAGTGGTCCACAGGATCACAACCTCTTGGGCTAAGGGCATTTTCTTCCCAGCATGTGTCCCAAAGATGGACAAATCATAATACTCAAAAAATATTAAAAAATAAGTTAATCATGCCCCGATTGACCCTAATAGTTGGGACTATACACGGGACATAGTCTTCATGTAAAGTCCGCATGTTTTGTGTTTGATTCTAGCTAGTCGCGCCTCTCGAGATTTAATCCCTTTACTATAATCAAGGGGCTGCGTAGTAAATGCGTCAATAATAGTGCGTAATTTAAAAAAAAAATAATCCTAAATCAATACAAAGAACTCAAAATTATAATTTCTTTATGATCAATGATATCTCATTATGGACTCTTTTGATGATTTTAAATTTATATAAAAAATAACGTATTGAGATATCAATAAATACACATTGTTTATTATATTTTATTTTAATATTTAAATAATTTTATTGATTGATATGAACTATTTTGAATCATTTAATAAATTTATTTAAATGTTAAAAATAAGAGTCAATAAATATAATTCATCTAAAAAAATGTGACAATGGTAAGCACAGCTAAATAATTAAAAATAAGATAATTTATAATCAAATTGAGATAATTGATCCGAAGCACGAAATATGATTAAGGTGGTTTAACATGTGATAACGAAACTAACAAATGTTTTTGATAAAAATAAATAAAGTGAGGAAATTATAATAAAAAATAATAATTATATTAACCAACCAAAAATAGTGGTTGAATCGTAATTTTCTATCATTAATTAATTAGGCGAGGCAGGCCAGATTGCCCTGTCATTTACCGGGTCAGGGTCTCAGCTGATTCTAGAACCGGAAGCAGCCGGTCAACTCTGTCCAAATCTATTGGACTAATTACTTGTTGAAAAATATTAATAATGGGGGCCACAAAATACTATTCAATTCAACCTTTATTTTTTGTTCAATTTTAATAAAAAATTAAAAATGTTTTTGGGGTTAGGAAGTAATTGGAACTTTATTTTTCGTCGAATTTATATTTATATTTTTATATTTGTTTGTATAGTTATTTAAGATTTTATATTTAAACTTATATTTTTAAGTTAATTTAATTTTTTATTATTTTAATTATGTTCATAAATTTATATTTTTAAATAATTTAATATTTATAATTTGATATAAATATAATGCGACGTTATCATCTCATTTAATTTTGTTTATTTACATATAAAAATATAATGATTAAATTAAATTAAAAATAAAAATTAAATTATCTAATAAAAATAATAAAAAATTTAAATTGACACAAAAAAATCAAAATAAAGAAATTAAATTTACTTAAAAATTAAATTTAAGAATATAATGTAAATAATAAAAAATTTAAGTGATCATTAAAAAACGTAAAAGAATATAAATTTAATCTAATTTTTTAATTAAAAATAAAAAACCAAATTAGCCCTTTAATTTTTAATTTTACATTTAAATAAGTCTTTTTTTAATGATTCCACATCAACTAAATAATTGTAAATATAAATAAATTAAATCCGATTAATATAAATAAAACCCGTTCCGTTTACAGGCTCAGTCGCTTTTATTACAGATGGCATATTATTTGCGCAGGGAGAGGGACAGAGAGACAGAGAGAGGAACGTAAGAATATTTTCCATTTCCTTTGGCTTTTTGCCTTTAAATGGCGATGTCCGAACACAGAGCGGGAACGCGTACAGCTTCTGCTTTCTCTTTACCTCTGGAAATCTCTCTCTCTCTCTCTAGGGTTTTTTCTTTCTCCATCTGTCTTCTAATCTCTGAATCGTCTCGAGATCGTAGCCTTCGGAGTACGTTCATCGCCAGCTTTAAGTTTTTTAACTGATTGATCGTTTTTTCTTGTGTATTTTTGTTTTTTGGTGTATCTCAAGTTGTATTTTCTCTTCCCGTTTGATGCTGTTTTTGCTCGCTTGTTATAGTTTCATGTTGGAATAACTATGTTTCTGGAAATTAATGTTGTCGTTGTCGATGTGCTGCCGTTCGTATTGTATGTGTGGTGTTATTTAGTTGTAAATTTGGAATCAACATCACGTTTTGAGTTTCAGATCTGCGCTCCTTAGTTACGCTAAAGTTTTGGTTTCTAGGATGAATGGGAAGAGAAGGCAATGTTCAAATGTCGGGGTTAATATTTCGACATTGGGTTAGTCTGAAAAGGTTGACATATAGCAAATTGTGCTGTAAAAGGCAGACTGCAGGTTCTCATGGTGCTCGCAGATTCCTACATTGGGTTATAGTTGTTAACATATCTTCAGAACAATAATTATTTTAAAGCTATTGAAGATCACTTTGTTGTTAACACACGTTTGTATGACCTGAGAATAACCGATACGTTTAGTTTCTAGTTGTGTTTGACAACATCTGTAGTTTCCAATATGCAATGTGCATTTTTGCATGTCATGTTAAAAATTTATTTGGTATTTATGTTCCTGCTCTTGTCTGTTTCATCATGTGTGGTTCTTTCATGAAATCTGTAAATAACCTCTGAAATCCAAAGTGCTTGTAGCCTTAGCTATGGCTGGCTCCAATAATTTGAAAGAGGGAAACTTTTAAATGGGTAGAGGTCCAAAGAAAATGTCAAAGAAAGTGAGCTTCTGGTATACCTCTCGAAATAAATTTATAGCATTTTTAGGCAATAATCATGCTATCCAACATTCCAATATTTTGAGGCTTTTACTGTGTTCCAATGTTCTTCACAATGGGTATTGTTTTATTGTTGCTATGTCCTCGCATGTACTTCTAAATTCTTTATAATTAAATCTTGAGGGATTTTTATTGTAGTCTAGGCTTTTTTTTTTCTCGTGTGTCTGGTTGCTTTATTACGCTGTGCAAGTTGCTGGAGCTCAAGCTGTATTTGAATTTCTACACTGTTGTGATGTTTAAAATGAAATGTAATTTTTCCCTAGTTTGGTAAAAGTGATTGGGCAAGCATTGTAGTCAATTGTGTGTTGTTATTATGTATGGCGGGCTCTCTTAAGAAAGATGAGCTTGGTAACTATTAACAACAATATCAAGGTCAGGGAAGCACAGAACACAAAGCAATCCTTGGGGCCATGGCCCTTGGACTAGAATTTGTGGATTTCATAAACCACATGGGACCCATCTAACTCCCATCCTTATATTTCTTATATTTATTATTTTCTTTATGCTAGATCCATGTGATATTGAATGCTCAACAGTTTTAAGTAGATCATGGCATTTTTCATTCTTTAACTTGATATTTGTTTTAGTTAGCATACTCCAAATTGAGGCTGAATTCTTTTGCGTGTCACTGATTTTCATTTTTACTTGGTAACCAGTTTGGTTTTCTAATATCTGGGAAAAATGCTCCAGCTGAACTTCTTTTAAAGTTTAGGACAGCAAATTGTTGACATTTTATTTAATATGTTACTTAATAATGCCAGAAAATTCATAAGTAGGTTCACTGAAAGATGTCTCTTCCTTTAAATTTATTAGTGTATTTTGTGTGTAGCTTGAAGATATGACTCCACCGATTGAGAATCCTAACAAAGCTATCAGCACTCACAAAACTTTGCATCTACCTCTCAATGAAAGAACACTTTCATCTATGACCAGAAAATCAGTTGCTGCACATCCTTGGCATGACCTTGAAATAGGTACTTAATTTGTAACTGATGAATTGTTTTCTAGAATATGCCTTTCCATTATTGATCTTGTAACCATTTGGTATGTAACTATCTTTGTGATTCATTACAGGACCTGGAGCTCCAGTGGTTTTCAACTGTGTAAGGGATACTGAAACGTTGTAGAGCTCAAAATTTTGTGGCCGCCTTTGTCTTCAATTATCTTCTTTTTCATAGATTGTAGGAAGAGTAAATTTGTTTCAAGTCGAACAACATGGTTAATCACGGTACTGACATTCGGAGGAAGTGGTAGCTTAATATTGTGATATACTGTTTTCATACAAAGTAAAAATTATACTCCTAATCACATGCACATATGTGCTATTGTAACATCTCACTAACACTTTGGTGGAATGGGTGCCATAGTTCCTGATGAAAATAATCTGAAACCAGCTGGCAACTGCGACCATCTGATTCATTAACCCCCTTTAGAAACTGTATAAACTGTTCCAAGCCATTTTTGTTCAATACAAATTGTGTAATATACTCTGCCTGTGTCTGGAGACGTTGGTGATATTTTCCATCTGATGCTTGGCCTACATTTAAGAAATTTGGGATGGCAAGAAATGAGTGTAACACACTCCCAATACCATAATGTTTTTCCTTTCCTCAGCCGTACCTTCTCTATATCTCATTTTTTGTTAATAGGTGCAGAGTCAACACGTTTGTCCATACTCTCACCTATTTGGATCACAACACAAGGGGATAAATTTGCTTCCACGCAAAGCAGTTGTGGTTCTTTAAATCTTTAGAGAAGTTTTCCTATATGCATATGATAATCATGGAGTTGAATGAGTAATCGGTTATATATGTTAAGAGAAAACCTAAAACTGGCAACTTGAATTTCTATCACATTTGTGCACCTGCCTTTTACCCGTAGTTATATGGTTCCATTTGCCTCTGATTCTACACGTTCCTTGTCTGAATCAAACTCCCATTTCTGCCGTTCCATAAGTCCCGTCATTCTTCCATGATAAGAAGTGTTATATGATTGTGGTTAATTATTTCAGGTGGTTGAAATTAGCAAGGGGAGCAAGGTCAAATACGAACTTGACAAGAAAACTGGAATGATCAAGGTACTCAGCCATACAAAATAACCCTTCATCTTTGTATGTTTTGTTGCTTGTAATGAGTTGCTAAAACCAATGCATATGTGCAGGTTGACCGTGTACTTTACTCATCAGTTGTTTACCCACATAACTATGGATTCATCCCCCGAACTTTGTGTGAGGATAATGACCCCATAGATGTTTTGGTTATCATGCAGGTATGTTGTTTATATGCATTTCATGCTTCTTTGAACTATTTATGCATACCTGAAATATCATTTCCAAATGCAACTAGAATTAATTTGAGCCTTGGTATGACCTTGATTTTGCCAACGAATGTTTCATGCATATGCTATTGAATTATTTGCTTTGCTTTGTTCCTGATCACTTTGAGAATCATTTTACTTCTTTGGCAATATTCTTTCTCAAGAGACCCCATCATTGATATAGGTACTTCAGTTTGATGTAATTGCCCCTTCTCATCCTAGGTGTTCTAATATTGTCATTGTGCCTGCTCACAAAAGATGAACCTGAAAGGCCCAAATCATCTCGTGGCTGGATAGGTTAAGTCCCACTATGAAACTTGCCATGTTGAAGATAAAGAATCAAAAGGGAATTGGAAAAACCCCTGCAAAATTAACATTTTCTAGCACGTTTTAGTGTCATAATTAAGTTTGGATTTTCAGCCAAGGCATTGTTAACAAATTTCTCTGTAGAAGAGTTCTTCTTACGTACGTAACTTGCTGAGAATTTCACTTTCATTCTTGTCATATAGTGTCCAGCTGATTTTTTTATGTATTACCCCAAATCGAGGCAACTTAGCCAGATCCATTGGTGATATTTTGGGATATGCGCTCTAAGCTTTAGCTTCCATGCAGAGTCTAGGACAATGATGGATTACAATTGATTGAATTTAGCAATAGAACAGCAGGGATTCTTTGATTACAGAAGCTTACAGCAGTAACTATGAGCGAATACAAACAAAAGAAAGCAAAATCGGCCTATTCGAGAGGGCCTTCTCTCTCCCACGACTTCTTTCTTGGTTATATTGTTAGACAAATAGAGTTAGATTTCTTTATGTTTATGTGCAGCAGCAGCAATGTATCTAAATAGAACCGGATGTAGAGGATCAGTCATATTATATATATAGTTTAGTAGGCGCATGTTTTGAACACTTAACGGGATTTTGATTCAGAGAAGTTTATTTCATTTCTCTCTTCTCTGTTTTGAGGAGATTTACTTTCTCCAGTTATTGATTTCTTCACATTCTTCCAAAATTTTCCAGATGCCTCCTCTCTCCTTCCCCTTCCCCTTCCCTTTTATATGTAATCCTTAGTCCGTTGCAGCCACGTGAGTGGTTATTCCCTCCCCAACCAAATGTGACTCTTTTCCCTTGAGTCATTTTCCTTGGTTGTCCCTGCTTCCCCCCTCCTTTTACGTCACTGGTAAGTGCGACTAACAGGGGTCCTAACAGACAATCATGTTAAATCTCTTGTAGCTTGTCCTTAGATAGGATGTAATTTCAATCTTGTAGTACTGGAGTCACAGGATCTAAACTAGAGTAATACTGGAGTTGCATCAGCTTTGATGGGTCACTTGGGGCTGCCCTGTTCTAGAATTGTCTTTCTTGTGGTTCAACAAGCAAGCAAAGCAAAATATGTTCACTGAAGAAATCTGGTGAGATACCTGACAACTAGTTTTTTTGTACTTGAGATTTCTTAGCCAGTCGAGGATAATTATTTGGAGGATAAAAAATGAGGTAACATTGGAATTTAATCTCATTATGGGTGAACTTCACTGACTTGACTGTAGTGCCTGTTCACTGTTATCTAGCACATGCTAATGTCAACTAGTTAGCCCTGACTATTTTTTCATTGCTTTATCTTTCCATTGTTTGAATTATTATTGTTTCTCAATGATATAGTTATTTTGTAACGGTTAGCATATGTTACCTTAGCTGCTAATGTTTCCAAATTTGAAAAATATAAACAGGAACCTGTTCTTCCAGGATGCTTTCTTCGGGCTAGAGCAATTGGCCTCATGCCTATGATTGATCAGGTGGACATGATCTGACAGCCATGATAATTCTCTTTCATCCTTAAAGGATTCTTTTTTTTTTTTTTTACCCTGGATGAATTTTAACCTTCATCTGAATGTAGGGTGAAAAAGATGACAAGATAATTGCAGTTTGTGCTGATGATCCTGAGTACCGAGACTGCACTGACATCCACAATCTCCCACCTCATCGGCTGGCTGAAATCCGCCGCTTCTTTGAGGATTGTATCCTTCTAAGACCTGTCAATATATATCAAATAATTGATCACCCATGATGCCCATGACATGTTTCTATAACCATTTTTAGGTATATGATATCATTTATGCATTTGTTTCTCGTCTTTGCAATACAAAACAAAAATGTTGGTCATTTTTCTTAACAAGTAATTAGACAAGAAAAACGAGAACAAGGAAGTCGCAGTGAACGATTTTCTGCCAGCTTCGAAGGCATTCGAAGCAATCCAGCATTCTATGTAAGCTATAAATTTTGAACTCTTCACTGTTTTCTCTTCTTACCGCCTTCATTTGCATGCCTTTTAATGTACCATCCAATAACAATAAAGATCATCTTCCCCACGCGTCCTACAACTAATGGCACCTACTGCAAACATTCCCAATTCCAGAGTTTGCAAATTTGGTTATAGTGCTAATCTGTTTTGTGTTTTTTTTTTACCATGAAGGAATCTCTATGCAGACTATATAGTTGAGAGCTTGAGGCGGTAGTTTCTTCCCGACCCCCTGCTCGCTGGCAATCCTACAGTTATCTTCAAGAATCCTGCATCTTGCTTCATTTGCAGACAAGGTTCCAAATGCGTGCTTATATTACATCTTCTTCTTCTTGTTTCTTACATAGTTCATGAAAATGGCGGGGAAAGAATACTGTGTTTTGTAATGGAACTTGTGAAGAAGAAAAGCGTTATTTCTCAGAGCAGTGTGAGTCTTTATAGTAGATACAACAAAAGAAAATTGGGGTTCTTGTTGTAGTTGTGATTGTGAAAATTAAGGTATGTAAACAGCGGATTGCTCACTGTGGTTTCAAATGGAAGGAAGAGGAAGTAATTCAGAGTATAGTGGAAGAGCATTCTAGAGAGTTTTTATTTGTCAATTTCTATTCTCTGTAAAAGGTTTGGTAATTGGATAAAGCCTTTTGATTATTGTTCAAGAGGTATATGTATTGATTGTTTAATATGTTTGTACATGTGTCTACAACTACACTTATATTTTTGTTTCTATACTTTTCTCTTTTTTTGTGTTATTATTTAAACTTTTGTTATTTTAATTATGTACTTAGACTTACATTTTTAAGTCAATTTAACTTTTTATATTTTAATATTTTTTTCATGCAACAACTCAAATTTTTTATTATTTTGATTATATTTTTGTACTTATATTTTTTACTCAATTTAACTCTTATATCTTGATGTGTAAAAAAAAAAAAAAAAGATAAGATAAGTCAATTTAACATTTTTTTTATAAGTCAAAGTATAAAGATTAAATTGATTCAAAAATATAGATATATGAGTGTAATTGAAATAACAAAAAATTTAGGTTGTCGCACAAAAAAATTTAAAATATACAAGTTAAATTAATTAAAAAATATAGGTATACTAGTATAATAAAAACAACGAAAAGTTTAAGTGATTATACGAAAAAAATATAAAAGTATATGAACAAAAATATGAATTTGGCCAGTAATACAAGGTATGGTGGTCTCTTTTGTCGTCGAGGTATAAGCATTTCTTAGAGAGTTCACACGGAAAATTTCATATACCTACTTCACTTGCATGTTTTATAAGTTATTATGCATGTTTGGTGGGTTTATTTAATATATATATATATATATAATGTTGTGATTGTGTTTTTATTGAGAAAAAATACATGTGTTAGTATGTGTACCAGGTCTTGTGGGCAAATTTATTTTATTTTATCACTTTGTCGCCTTGGTGATTAGAGATAGTAATAGGTCAATAAATGAGTCTTACCTATTAAAAGTTACAATGATTATGTCAAATTCATGTTTTGAGACTAAGTGAAAAATTATTTTAATATTTATTAAAAGAAGACATAATTATCTATTTAAAATTAAAATAAATATAAAAAAATTATATTTCTTTTTTATAATTGAAAATATATAAAACAAAAAAAAAAGAACTATACACAAGTAACATTAAGACATATCTCAAAGATAACACTAGTAAATAAAAAAAAAAATTATCTCAAATCGAGACATAAAATATTAGACTTTCATAATATAAAAACTCATATCGTAATATCTAAAAAACTCTATCAAATGCACTTTAAATGGATATATCAAATGTGAATTAAAACCAACTCTTAAAGAGATTGAAAAATTAGAAAGTGAAGAAAAAGTTTCAAATGGCATTTTAAATTAGATATGTCACTTAAGATTGCATACACTTCTGCCTATAAAAATATTTATTGAACAAAAAATAATATATTTTAAATATTTATTAAATAAATATGTAAATAATAAAAAAAGGGACTCCTCTATTTTTTGTTTTTTAAAACATCTTTCCATAAAAAAATTTGAAGATTTTATGGTTCTCATATTCTTGGGATAAATATTTTTATTTTAAGAAAAAGATTAGTCAGCTTAAATTGATACAAAGTGCCACTGGTCCACTTCCCATTGGTTACATGTAGCAGTAGCACCCCTTGATATTTAAGCAAGAGTTCACCGAGGATGGCACGTGTCTCCATCTAACATATGTAGCGCAGAAAAACCCATTCAACGCCCGGTCACTTTAGATCGAGATTTAAGCTTCTTGTATCATATGAGGCACCCTTAAACCCTTCCCCCAAGCGTCCCATCCCTCGTCATCTTCGCTCTCTCTGTCTCTCTCTGTGTGTAAATTCGAAAATTCGTTCGAATTTAATCCCAACAAGCCATGAGTTCGTTCAGTAACACCCCCAACTTTGACAATCTTCTGCTCCAGAGCCTGATGGGCAGGCTCCAAATCCACCCACCGAACCTCCAGTCGTCGCCGCTCCTCAGCCTCGAAGACCTCCTCTTCGACGCCGCCGGCCATCTCTCTGACTCCGACGAGGAGGACGGGGACGGAAACGGAAAAACGCAGCTGGCCAAGGAGGAATCCAAACTCGAGAAGGATATAATCCGGACGATCCTCAGCGGCAAAATTGAAACGCTAAAACCTAACTCTGGCCAGGCTGTCGCGATAGGTGAGCACCACGTATGCATTGGGTTTCACCAAGAATCCGGGTCGGACTACCGGGTTTGGGAGTGGCATGGCCATCTGATGTTGTTTGATGAGGAAAATGGGTACTCGCCGGAGTATATATACGGGAATTACTTTGAGAGGCTGAGAGCGAAGCCGATTACTGTAGCTAGTGAGGATACTAGTGAGAAGCGTGATGAGGAGGAAAAGGGGAATTTGGGATTGAGGGAGTTGATTGAACCAGGTGATTCGGGCCGTGGGCGGATACTTCACCGGAATATTAACGCTGGGTCTGCCAGGTTTGTGTAGAAAGTATAACCTTGAAATTTGTGGAACTTTACATTCATTTGATAATTAGCTTTTTTTGTGTGCAATTTTAATGAGTTGAAGATGTATGATTATGATTTACTCAAACTGGGGAATAATATGTGATGGAAGTTTAGGCAGATATGAAAAGCGTGAATTATGAAGATACTTTGAACTACAATTTCCAATGGGTTAAATAGAATCTGCATTGACTGTTGATCAAAATCAAACTCAATATTAACTCAAAATTCGGTTTTATAAGTTGATTGATATGGTGGGACTAAGAAAATAGATTTTTATAGAAATCAGTCTGACTCTACTGTTAATTTCGTGACTAGTTTTGCAGTGTTTTGCATTCCATTATTCTTGAGCCTTGGAGCAGATAGTGCTTTGCCTTAAATCCTGTTTTTGTAGGTTCTGTTGTTTGGGTGAAGAGAGCGCTAGCTTTGGTTAGAAACAACTTCACTTGAATCTTGCAAAGCAGAGTCTCATACATTGGAGATGCCGTTTGTGGTTACTTAGGAGGAGAAAATGAACTTTTCTTATTTGTTTGTCTCTTCCTTGGATGCCTTTTGTTGATTATTTGTCTCTTCCTTCCAGTTCTATTAGCTAGTTATGTTTACTGGAACTATGATTTGCAGGCAAGATAAGCAATTGCAATAATTTATTACTACATGTAATGTCAGGAAGGATGTTTAATTTATTGCCATGGTAAAATGATATTACATCAAGAACTGATTACTGAAGTGTGGATCTTTCCAATTTGTGGGCAGTACCTCATATGAGCACCATTGACCTTCTTTATTGTAATGTTCGGATATAAGATATTCCTAACTCTAATATTGTTTTAAGAATTAGACATCTATTAAAATTACATGATTTTTTTTTCTTTCAAATTGACCTTGTGAAAATATATTCTAAAAGCAAGATGACTCTCTTTTGCGTTTGTTTTTTCTTTGTCACAGTCCAAAATTTTCTACCCAGAGAGTTAGTTTACTATAAGTAACAACATATCAAGTCTTTATCCTAACTATAAGTAATAACATATCAAGTCTTTATCATATTATGTGGGGGTGAATTACATGAATTCTAGCCCATCAGTCATTTCTATTTATGGTCTTACCTTTTGGGATGCCCTTATAATACATATTATTCATAAATGTCTCCCACAAAATTTGTCTTGATCTTCCATACCAGATTGTCAATTAGTCTTTTTCTCACGTTACATGTTGATTCCCATAGGATACACAGAGGAAAGGATAAAAAAGGAGTAGGATTTGAAGCTAATATAATCTTTGGTTTTTTAGAAGTTGCTAAAATTAGTTTAGGATACTTTCTTAATTCTAGTTTAGGATACTTTCCTAAACTTTGTATAGATGATCTTTCCTATGTTGTAATTCCTCATCCCTATAACTAGGGTTGTATTTTTGTGTGTAAATTATGAATAAAAGTATTCCATTCTCACATTACAATACCATCTTAATCATATCTCAAGCATCTTATCTTCAATAGGAGCAACTCTTGGTTTTATTATAATGACCTCATTTATAATTTTATCTTTTCTTGTATGCATACTCATCCATCTTAACATCATCATCTCCATTACGCTCATGTTTTGCACATACTAGTATTTTACTGTCTAACTTTCTATGCTGTACAACAAAATTGATCTTGTATTTGTATTGTAAAACTTTTAACTTAAATAGAATCTTACCATCACATAAAACGCTAAATGGCCTTTTCCATCTTAATCATACTACCTTAATTTTATGGGTAACATCTTTAATAACGTTCCCATCTTTTTTGAATGATGGATTCAAGATATCTACATTGACTTTTTCTTGGTATGATTTAATCTTTCAATTTCATCATAACATCATCCACATTTTTTTTTTTCATAACTTAAAATTCTTTCAATCTGCTTAACATAAAACCTCATGATTTTAAAAGTTTATCCCTGTCTTGAGCTTAGTATTCACGTCTTGTTTTGGCTTATCCATCAATATAATGTCATCTATAAGTAGTATACAACAAGGCACCTTTGCTTGGATATGTTTAGTGAATTCATTTATTACTAGGGCAAATAGGTAAAGGCTTGGAGCATATCCTTGATATATCCAATTATAATTGGAAAAGTCTCAATGTCTCCTCCACATGTTTTGAGACGTGTTTTTGCTCTATGATACATGTCTTTTTTAATAATTTGCATACAAGCAATTTGGATTCCCTTTTCTAAAATCTTCCGTAAGACTTTTCTAGGAACTTTGTGTTGTGTACCTAGGGTTTTAACCTAGGATTGGATTGGAAAATTGGAAGAATGAAGGGAGAAATGTAGAAAAAGAATAGAGAGAATCAGAAGAACATAAAGTGAGGGAGAGAAAGATCTAGAGAGAGAGAGAGAATTTGGAGGTGGGAAATCAAAATATCATTTATCAATCAAAACATAATTTCTTCTTACAGCAGTGGCTTATTTATAGCCTCGCCGCTCCTGCACCCATGTGCACTGCAACTGTAATCCTAACAAATCATAAAATACCTTCTAACAATTATTTATATCCCTATTACAGTTTTGCCTCTTTATTGCTCCTAGGGTCATGACATTCCCCTCACCTTAAAACATTTCTTGTTCCCAAGAAATGCCAAACCTCCACACCTTCCTATATTCCTTTTTCCTTCTTTTCCACAGCTTGGATGGAGAAGTTTTGAAATTTTTCTGTATGCATAGCAAATTTGAAGTTTTGATACCAGCTAAACCTGATCGACTCAGTTTAATTCCCTTCGAAAATCTTCCGTAAACCAACCTAATCTGCTACAATCTTTTTGGAAGCACAATTGGTTTCTGTTGCTGCCAAGAATCGATCAGAAATCGCCTGGGTCTATACTCGATCACCTTTGTTGTGGCTTCCTGGTCGCCTACTCTCAGCGTCCCAAGTCACCAGAATCTCGTCACTGGCCGCTTGCCTATCCTGATTCGCCTAACTCACAAAGCAACAACCAAGATGCAACTGTTTGATTGCACCTTCAAAATTCGAGTCTAACCACGAAGAGTTGCTGGAATCACAATTGAAATCGCCGAACCTGCTTTGCCTAATCACTAACCGCAATTGACAACGACCATGTCTCCCACTTCCTCGTCCAACTCACTCGTGAACCTCCTGGTCATCCACGTCACCACCTTCGACGGACTCCCTCACCAATCGCGAACGTTCCTCTGTACTGATCGCCGATGGGCTCATGCTCGTCTCACCCACCTGCATCGACCTAGATAAGTTTTGAGAGTTGTTAATTTCACTACTCGAACTCGCCTAACTACTATCAGTTTTCGTAATTGCCTCTGTCTCATCTTCACATCTAGAATCAAATGAAATCACAGCTGAGGACGATTGCTGTGATACCAATTGTCATGTACCTAGGGTTTAACATAGGATTGGATTGGAAAATTGGAAGAATGAAGGGGGAAATCTAGAAGAAGAATAGGAAGAATCAGAAGAATAGAGAGTGAAGGAAAGAAAGATCGAGAGAGAGAATTTGGAGGTGGGAAACCAGAATAGCATTTATCAATCAAAACATAATTTCTTCCCACAACAGTGGCTTATTTATGGCCTCACCGCTCTTGCACCCATGTGCAATCCGTTTGGCCTCAACCCATGCACCCATGTGCAGTATAACTGGAATCCTAACAAATTGCAAAATATCTTCTAACAACTATTTATATCCCTTTTACAATTTTGCCCCTCTATTGCTCCTAGGGTCATTACACTTTGTTGTAAGCATTTTTCTAAATCTATAAACATCATATGTAAATCTTTCAGTTTATTATGTTTGAGAATTTTGCTCCTAACAAACATTTATACTTTTGGACTAGGATTGTAGATGGAAATGGAAAGGAATATAAAAAGATAAGAAAGAAAATTGAAGGACTTAAGTAGCTGTTTTTTGTGATCTTGTTGGAAAATGAGAAGAAAAATAATAGATAATAGTTTGGTTTTTCATAAAAGATATATGCACAAGTCATTACATTTACTATTTATTTTCTCAACCATTGAATTTGATAGATCCTAGTTTCAGGCAACATTATGGAATAGATTCGCAAAAACTTGGGAAAACTGGATATGACTAAGTTTGCTGTTTTGATATGAAAATGAATCACTGATTTTAGTTCCCTACTATTGGATTCTCCAGGAAGCTCTGTAAAAAAGACATGAACATTAGGTTTCAACTTTTCACTTCTTAAAATCAGCTGCTGCAGACCTTTTTGCCAAAGGAAGGCCTGTCTTCCCTAGGCAAGAAAGTGGATTATCATGATGAACTTGGGAGATTGGAAGTAGCTTTTGTATTTGACGAGGTCCTATCTGATCATGAAACTAGAAATGAGACTATCTGCATCTACAGAGGAAATACAAAACTTTGTGACACCAACCATGTACTTCAAGTATATTTTGGTGCATGCAGTTACAATTTCTCAACATACAACTTAATATATATTGTTAAGAATAGGCAAGGAAATTTTGATTTTATTCTCAGCATACAACTCAATATATATATAGTTTACGAGAAAGCACTCCCCACTTCCTTAAATTAAGGATCCACTACCCAACTACTAATTTGAACACGCAACACAACTTAAGGGCCATAACTCCAGCCCACTAACAGATCATACATCAGAAAAACAAACTAAATAACTATACAAAAAACCACAAATCATAGATCTTATAAATCTTTAACCATTTTCCTTATTTCTCAACACTCTCCCTCAAGTTGGAGAATGGATGTCATCCATTTCCAGCTTGCTTGTTAGCCTCTGAAAGGCTATTCCAGGAAAGCCTTTGGTAAGTAGATCTGCCAACTGACTTCTTGTAGGCACCAATGAAGTACAAATTAGACCACTTTCTAGCTTTTATTTTATATAGTGTCTGTTAACCTCCACATGTTTAGTACGATCATGCTGTATTGAATTGTGTGCAATATTAATAATTGATTTGTTATCACAATACAGCTTCATAGGATCCTTCCATTTGACCTTCAGATCTTCTAGAATTATCTCAATCCATAGTAATTCACAAATTCCAAGTGCCATAAACCTGAATTCAGCCTTTGCATTTGATCTTGACACCCCATTCTGCTTCTTACTCCTTCAGATAATAATATTTCCCCCTAGAAAAGTACAATATCCGAATGTTGATCTCCTATCAATCATTGATCCTGCATAATCAACATCCGTATAGGCTTCAAGGGTCAATTCTTGTCCTCTTTTGAATAAGATTCCTCCACCTGGTGTGTCCTTTAGATAATGCAGAATTTTGTGAATAGCCTTTATGTGAATTTTCTTAGGATTGTGCATAAATTGGCTAACCACTCCCACAACATATGCTATATCTGGCCATGTATGTGCTAGATAAATAAGTCTCCCAACTAATCTTTGGTAGAGACCTTTATCTATTGTTGCATCATCTAGACTATTCCCTAGCTTATGGTTAGGCTCAATAGGAGTCTCAGTTGGCTTACATCCTAGCATACTAGTTTCTGTTAATAGATCTAGAATATATTTATGCTGTGATATAAAAATATCTTGTTGAGAGTGAGTTATTTTAATACTCAAGAAGTATTTTAGCCTACCCAACTCTTTAATTTCGAATTCCTTTACTTAACACTGCTTTAGGCTTTCCATTCCCTCCAAATCATCTCCCATCAATATGATATCATCCACATAAACCAACAAGACAGTGAGTTTTCAAGCAACTGAATGTCTTATAAATAATGTATGATCACCTTGGCTTTGTTTGTATCCCAATTCAAGCATGGCTTCGGTAAATTTTCCAAACCAAGTTCTTGGGGATTGCTTCAACCCATATAGGGATTTGTTTAACTTACACACTGCATCTTTTTCCTTTGTTTGACTCATTTTCAATGGAACCTCCATATAAATTGCATCCTCTAGATCTCCATGTAGAAAGACATTTTTTTACATTAAATTGTTGTAATTTCCAACTAAAATTAGCAGCTAGGGATAGCAATATCCTTATGGTATTCATTTTTGCAACAAGAGCAAAAGTTTCAAGGTAATCCACACCATAGGTTTGAGTATAACCCTTAGCAACCAACCTTGATTTGTACCTTTCTAATGACCCATATGAGTTGTACTTAACAATGTAAATCCATCTACACCCCATTGGTTTCTTTCCTTTAGGCAATGTCACTAGATCCCATGTCTTGTTTTTTTCAAGTGCCAACATCTCTACCCTCATGGCTTATCTCCAATTCTCATTGCTTAATGCCTCAGATACTGTTTCCAAATAGGAATTGAGCTAATGTTGGTGAGAAAGGTTTTGTGATTGGGAGACAAGTGTTTATAGGACATGAATAAGTGCATGGGGTGCTTTGTACATGTTCTGGTCCCTTTGTGAGTGGCAATAGGTAAGTCAATATCAGTTGAAGTAGGCAAATAAAAAACATGTTCAATTTCATTAGGGTAGATGGTAGCAAAAGTAGTTACCTCAGCTTGCTCAATGTCAGGTTTAGGAGCTGATCAGGTTTAGGAGCTGATTCAAATACTTGAATAGGTGCTGAATGAGTAGTAGGTTTCTTCCTTCTTGAGTAAACTTGAAGTGGATGAGGTTTCGCCTCTTGAATTAACATTTATGTCTGTTTTTGAGACTTGGACTGAGAATTAGATGCTGGTTGTAGGGATGAAACAGTAGGCTGCAAGTGTTGTATAGGAGTAGACAATAAAGAAGGAACTCAGGGAAAAACAAATTTCTAGCATCTTCCTCGCTTACTAAGATCTCCCCCTGAACAAAATACTTAGTTTGTTTAGCAAATGTAACATCCATAGATACAAAAAAAAAAATTGGTTGGAGGATGAAAACACTTATACCCTTTTTTGAGTAGATGAATACCCCACAAAAACACATCTAAGAGTCCTAGGATCCAGTTTTCCCCTTTGTTGAGAGTGCTGATGAACAAATGCAACACACCCAAATACTCTAGGTATGAAACCGCTAGAGATTGAAGCTTGTGGAAAAAATTGGGACAGCAGTTGAACAGGACTTTTAGAACTTAGATTTCTTGAAGGCAATTGATTTATAAGATGAGTAGAAGTCAAGATAGCCCCCCCCCCCCCCCCCCCCCCTCCCCTTTTAGAACTTAGATTTCTTGAAGGCAATTGATTTATAAGATGAGTCCCCCCCCCCCCCCAAAAAAAAAAAAAATATTGTTTTGGAGCATTCCCTTAAAATTTTGAAATAAAAGGGCTCTAGTGATGTTTAGGAGGTGTCCATTTTTTCTTTTGGTCACCCCATTTTGTTGTGGCGGGTTGACACAGGAAGACTGAACTGTGCCTTTTTCTTGGAAGTAGGAAGTAAGAGACTGATTAAAGTAGTCCCTAGCATTGTCTGATCTGACTCTTTTGATAGCAACATTGAACTGAGGTTTGATCAGATTCTAGAAAATAGGAACTACAAAACTAACATTTGATTTGTTCTTTAAAAGATAAATTTAAGTGGTTTTAGTACAATCATCAATAAATGACACAAAGCACCTAGCCCCATTGATATTAGGAATGGGAGATGGACCCCAGATGTCACTATGAATGAGTGTAAATGGAGAAGAACTTCTTTTAACATTCATTGGAAATGAGATCCTTCTATGTTTCACAAATTTACATGTGTCACATTGGAAGTCTAGTCCATTTAATCCTTTGAACAATAAAGGATACATAATTTTCAGAACATTAAAAGAAGGATGACCAAAACGAAAATGCTGTAACCAAATCTTCTCTATGTGAGATTCAGAGGATTCGGTCATACATGTCATAGGAGATATTTTGGCTAGCCTAGGTTTCTGTCCACTGCTTTGTGCCTCAAGAAAATAGAGACCTTCCTTCTCTTTAGTGCCCAATCATCTTTCTTGCATAGTTGTTAAATCGATATTCGAATCGAGAATCGAAATTCTTATTTTATGAATCGTGAATCGAGAATCGAATCGTAAGATTCGGTACACATTCTCAATTTCAACTATAAATAATATATATCCATAGAAAATAAATAATATACCTACCATGATCAATTCTTTTAAATATAAATAGATAAATAAACTTCTAAATATATTTGCTAAGTTTAAAATTATACCAAAAGGCAAAAGTATATTCATGTTGGCTTTAAATTCAAATTACACCAAACCAAACCACTTTTAAAATAACAAGTTAGAAAAAAAAAAAAAAACCTACAATTATAAGGTTATTAATAAACTCCATTGTCCATAATCTTCACTAGTTATCAATAATCTTCATCTTCAAGTTCAAGAGCATCACCATCTTCATCATTTTCATCATCTTCTTTGTTTTCAAACATAGCCAAATAGAACAAATATTTGATTAAAGCGCACATGCAGATGAAGTCGCACAAATTGGACGAATCGTGCTATTCATGCAATTCACGGTCAATTCGTCCGATTCATAGATGATTTTAAGAGATTTTCGATTCACCCTATAAATTCGACTCGATTTCTATATGAATTGAGCCGAATCGTACAATTCGAATCGTGAATCGTACGATTCTAAGGGATTTTAGATTCACCCTATAGATTCGACTCGATTTCTATATGAATCGAGTCAAATCGTACGATTTGAATTGTGAATCGTAAGATTCTAACAGTGCTTTCTTGTGTCCTGCTCTTGAATTTCACAATAGGAGGGATGAAAAACCACTCTACAATTAAAATTAGAAGTAAGTTTCTGGATTGAAATAAGATTAGTGAAAAGTTTAGGTACATGTAGGGTATTTTTTAAGGTAAGATGTTCATTGTTATAAACATCCCCTTGGCTTGCTACTGTGGTAGTTGTACCATCAGCAATGGTAATTTTTCAGTTGCTAGGACAGGGACTATAGGACACAAATTTATGAGAAGAGCAGGTCATATGATCGATAGCACTTGAGTCAATAATCCAAGCATTTGAGATAGCAGTATCTGTGGCATTTAGTGCATAAGAAAAGGAGGAAATACCTGAAGAGATTAGGATACAAGTACCTAAACTAGTAGATTTCTCTAGGGATCCAATCAGTTGCTTCAATTTAGTGATTTCTTCCTTCTTGAACTCAACAATCACTGGTTCTGAATGCTCCAATTCCCTCACCTGTTGTGTGTTAGCCACATACGCATGCTCCTGCCTCTTCTGTTTGCCTGGTGCTTTACCTTCAGTTGGTGGCTTCCCATATAACTTCCAGCACTTATCTATAGTGTGTCTAGACTTCTTACAATAGGTGCACCATAGGAGATCCTTGTTTGACCATGACACATGTATAGATTTTTTAGTCTCACTTCCTTGGGATTCTGCACTGGAATGTTGGATCTTCCTTGTCATTAGTGCTGAGTTTTCCACTATATGTGTCTCAAGCATGACTCTTCTCCTTCCTTCCTCAACTTGGACAATGGCTATAGTCTCATTTAGAGATGATAAATCCTCTTTTCCTAGTATCTGAACTCTCACTACATCAAAATCAATATTTAGGCCAGCAAGGAATTCATAAATCCTTTCTTTTTTCAACAAACCTTTTAAGTAGGGCAGCATCCTCACTACATTTCATTTTGATACACTGGTAGTGGTCCATTTCCTGCCATAGAGTTTGTAGGAGATTGGAATACTCATTGATCGAACGGTTTCCTTGCTTGGTTGCTGAGATCTTTGTCTTAATCTTATAAATTTGGGCTGCATCTCAAACTTCGGAATAAGTTTGTTTGATTGCATCCCAAATTTCCTTAATTGTACCTAAAAACATAATAGTATCACTTATCTTAGGAAGCATAGAATTCCATAGCTAAGACATTACCTAGAATCCTCTTCATCCTAAGCTTCAAAGGTAGGATTTCCTTGCTTAGGGCCAGTACTGAGTAGATGGCTCTCAATTTGCCTCTCCCTTTCAAAAAAGTCCTAACCAATTGAGACCACTTCAAATAGGTCTTACCATTCAACCTATAGGTTGCTTGGATATTCTGCAATTCTCCAAGTGATGGATTGCTTTTAGTCTCCTCACACATAGTGGCTGTAACTGGTGATTCAGAGGCAACACTTGCTTCGATTGAGGTTGACATAGCTCCCAGATGAATTGCACTTCAACTTCTCGAGTCACAAGGTAGCTAGGCTTAAGATCTCAACCTGAGACGTGGTTTCTTCGGAAATCGGACGCCTTTATGGCTCTGATACCATGTTAAGAATAGGCAAGGAAAACTTGATTTTATTCCCAGCATACAATATATATACAGTTTAGGAGAAACCACTCCCCACTTCTGTAAATTGAGGATCCACTACCTAACTACTAATCTGAACACACAACACAACTTGAGGGCCATAACTCCAGCTCACTAACAGATCATACACCAGAAAAACAAACTAAATAACTGTACAAAAAACTGCAAATCATAAATCTTATAAATCTGTAACCATTTTCCTTATTTCCTGACATATATATATATATATATGTGTGTGTGTGTGTGAGGATAGCCACCCTCTGAATGCCACATAGACCAACCTACCAATGACCACAGGATATGTCCCCAATCTCTATCTGGCAAGCATGGGTTAGCCTTGTGAAGTGACACATGACTTGCATGATTCTTGAAATTCATGGTTTGCATAGGACAACACCCTTGATGGAAATGAACCGAGCACTTCTCTCCTCTGAAATTAAAAGATCCGCATGAGCCATGTGTTAAAGATACACAGAACCTAGGTTGAACCAGGGTTTGGGTCTTTGCCTAATCTATTCTGCTTGGGGTACCAAGGAACTTACGAATCAGTCTGAGATTTAGGGTGCTGTGAAGGCATCCTTCCCTTCCCCTAAGGGACTTGGCTAAACAGGCCTAGAGAGAGATAGACTTCACATCGAGGAAAAAGCAGCACACTGCACATAGACAAACCCTCATTTAGATTGTGCATCAAGAGAAAGTCGCGCATGACACTACCCTCATTTATAGTGGCTACCTATCCACGTCAAAAAAGATGGTGGTCTGAGTGACAGGTTGCTGACACTTGGAATGAGAAGCAGTCTCCATTTTGTTGGATAGAAAGGCATGGTGTGCAATCTCATAGCGTCACTAGTCTCTTAGGTTCCCCTTTTGTGAACTGGTGGCCCCCTCCTAAATAGATCGTGATCTTCCTGCCATTTCTGTGCATGCTGTCACTCTCTTGTTGTGGCTCCAATCTTCTCCCTGACCTTGTTCTCCAGTCTTGCAGGCAGCTCAACATTACCATTGCATTCCAGAACATGCACTTTATATGCATATGAGAATTAAAATTGGTGTGATATGTTTGGAGTTTGGACCTTTGATCTTTGAGATTCAAACGACATCCAATATTAATAATAATAAAAGGCAGCCTTCATGTGTTCCCATTCCTAGTCAAACTCAAGCCACTAACCATTTTTCCTGCTTATAAATGATTGAACATGTTACCATAGAACTGTCTCATGGCTTGTTCACGTATGACCCAGTTCTGGCAATCAAAGTTACAGTGGGGAGCACTGGTATCAGTCCCTCTAGTCTTTGCTTTGCTTCCTTCTCCTAATTGGTAAAATGTATTGAGACGTATGCTTATGAATTCTCTGGTAACAAAGTTTATGCTGTAATTTGCCAGACTATAGCTCTCATAGTGTCAAGATCAGATGGGATACAGGGCCCTGATACTTGACATAGCTAAATTAATGGTGACTAATTTATTCGGTATTCCAAGATATATATGTTCTCACAGCATCTTAACAAATGACTTCTTTCCTAGTTGGATAGGTATGAATTATTACCGCCTAATTTCTAGTTGAGTTTTGAATTAAAATTTTTTTTCTCTGTTTTTCCCTTTGTTAAGTAGAAGAACTTTGTTAATCTCACAACTGAGTTTCTAAGCAACTTATCTAAGGGCCTTACAGCCAGATAAGACCATAAATAGAAATTATTAGAGATCTAGAATTCATGTAGCCGATCCCATACAGTAGGATTAATAAGGCTTGATATGTTATTCTCATTGTTGTTGTTGAAGCATGATTCTATATGGCAATCCCCGTGTACTTTCCGGATGCAGTATACCCTTCGCTTGAATCTGGTAGAGCACCGGCACAAGCACTACATGTTTGTTCCATCTATCAGTGCATCATCATTCATCTTGATTGTTTTCACCATGATGTGTGCGTCTCTCTGTTGTTCCTGAGGTTGTTTATCACTCCATATGTTTTGCTAAGCATGCATTTGTACAACCATGCTTACTTTGGTTTCTCTTCTAAAATTCCCAGGTTTAGCTGAGGTCTAATGAGAAAGAATGAAGATGCACTTGCTATGCACACAGATTCTGGCTCGATTCATCAACTTTAAGATTGAAATATTTTCCATCTTATCTTGTGGACCTTTCTGAACTTCAAAGGCTTGAGGGGGTGTCCCCCATTTGTTTCTTGTCTTCTTATTCCTCTTTTTAAGTTCCAATTCTGAAGGATATATACATATGAGCTGAATTTGGTTGTAGATTTCTCATGGAAGCAAAGCCTTAGGGTCCTTCACCAGGGTCCTCTGCTCGCATTTTGATCTTTTTGTGTTCAATTTCCGTTTTAAATTAGAAAAATGAACTCTTTTAACATGTTTGATGATGACTTTGTGACTTTAGTTGTCATAATAAAATTTATAAATTAATTCATGTTTTGAGCTCGTGATGATATATTTATCGATGATAAAATGAATAAAAATTTGAATCGTTTGATCTCATGAGAAGAAAATTAGTATGTCTTTATGAGACGGTTGAAAGTGGATAGTAAAATTAGTTTGATTATTAAAAATAAAATTATTTGAAATTATATTAATCTATTAAAAATATTTATTAAACATTGATTATTTATAAAATAATAATTATATTTGAATTTTGTTATTTGAGTTATTTATAAGGAAATATCACTATTAAAATTATCCTTTGCTTTCATAATTTATATTTTTATCAAAATCTTTTGATTAATTTTTTCACATATATAACATTAATATAAGGATTTTATCTTTTATTTTTAAATAAAAGAAATGATAAATTTCAACTAGGATAATTTTGAGAATTAAAGAAATTCATGGTGTGGAATCCAATTGATAGAATGGTTTAAACAAAATAGTTTTGTTTTTTTATGCACGAAAATATTGAAATAATATTGTTTAGCTGTTTTTAAAATATTTATTGTTTCGAAAAGCCAAGCAACACTCAAAAAGATAATTTTGAATAGTTTTTATGATTTTTAAAATATTTTAGAGTAATTTTATAATATTTAAAAATAAAAATTAAAAATATGTTTTTATATTTTGGATCATATTAAAACGAAATTATTTATCGCTGTTATTCCAACAATTACATTAGAGACAAAAGTAAATAAATTGTGTTTATATTTGCTAGATTGAATGATTGAATTTATATTTATGTTTAATTGAAGAATTATTTTATATATTAAAAATTATATCTTTTTAATTACATGTTTCCAGTTTTTACTTTTTAAAAAAAAATATTATTTCCTTTTTTATTTCATATTGTATTCGTTTCTATTTATATTTTTATGCAATTTAAGTTTTATTTATTACACTTAAATTACTTGAGATATAGGAAAAATATTGAAAAAATAAGGAGTTTGAAAATGTGATTGAGGTGGAAGGAAGACAATCCGCCATTTTGAACAGGGGATTGAATAAGTTCCTTTTCTATATGTTTTTTTTATTTTTCATTTCGTTTGTATTTTTTGATATTTTAATTTGAGTTTAACTTTGTATGACAAATTAATAAAGGGAATGTTTGAAATAGAAAAATAATTTACATAAATCTCTAAGGGTAAATATAAATATAATTTACCTTTTATGAAATTCCTATTCAATATAAATATTTGTTTTTCCCATTTTTCACATAAGCTAAACATCAATTTTTTCCTAGTCAAGCTTCACTTTTGCATAGAGCCTGCCATTAAGGATGATTTGCTTGTAGCCGTCAATCAAGGCCAATAACCCAACATCAAGAGTATTTTTTGTCATTAGAAAAAATGTTATAGATGCTGATTTAAGTTGCTTTTATTGTAGGATACGAAATCACGATAGATACAACATAAGGCACTCATCAATAAATCATGTTTTAATGATAGTGAATTTTTTTGTTCTACTTGAACTACACATTCATATCGAGTATTTTTAGTTTCTTTCTTGACAAAACTAATTTCAATATATTTTATTTACATACGTAATAAAATATATTTTTATAATTAAATATTCTCTACCCCCTCCCCCCTATTTTTGTGATGCTTGTCATAATTGTTAGAATTGCACAATTATAATTTAAGTTATGTGATCTGATACAAATTTAAATAAAATTGATTTAAATTTATAAGAAAATCAAAAATTGTAAAGAATCAAAAGTAAATTAGTCAATTCTTATCCAATCAAAATTAGAAATAAAATCTAAACACATCTTTTAACCATATGAGTCGTGAAAGAATTTTTTTTATCATCAAATATTCTCCCCTTTTTTGTCTCTCCTTTTGTAGCTTGTGAGAATAATTATATAATTAGAGACTCATGTTTCAATTGATAAATTTTTTTTATCCTAAATTCTAGACTCTAAACTCAAATTTATAAACTTGAAGTATTTCTAGATTTCACCTTGACAAAACTTCTACAAATTCTATTTACATTGGTAGTAAAAGATTATTTTCTATCATTGCATATTTATCATTTTTTTCCCTTTTTGTAATGCTTGTAGAATGAGAATAATTATACAAGTGGCAACTCATGTTTTGATTGATAGGGACTTTTTTGGTTCCTCTGAACTTCACCTACATATGGAGCATTATTTTTAGATTTCATATTGACAAAGCTTGCTCACTCCAATAAATTTTATTTACATTGGTAATGAAAGTTTATTTCCTATTATAAGATATTTCTCCCTTTTGTTTGTGCTGGTAGATTGAGAATAATTATAGAATTGGTGACTCCTATTGTGATTGACAAAGCTTAAGCTTCTTTACTTCAATAAAACGTATTTACATTGGAAAGTGAAATTATTTTGAAATCAGATATTCATTCCTTAAATCCCATAAAATGCATTATACCCATCAAGAGGCAACACAATAAGAAGTTAAATAGGTTTCCATAATCCTAGGATACTCCCCCTTAGGCCAAACAAAACATTGTCCAAACATTTGCTTTCATCCAAGGCTCTAACCTATCCAACACTTCCAACCAAGTTCAAGTTAAATATTTACTTTCATCCAAAGCAATCAAAGCACCGTGAGAATATGAAATTGAGACCCAACAAATTCACAACTAAGATGAACCAAGGAATTCACTGTGTTGGTGTCCAACCAGGGGTAGGGAAGACGAAGTACATTTCCTGAACTACATGGAACTTTGCTACATACCACTGCATAAATTGAAATTAGATACAGAAAGGAAAACCAAGCTAGCCCTTTTGATGTTCACGGATAAGTTAAGCTTTCTTAGGTGACTTGGTAGCCTTGGATGGGGACTTGGGTTCCTTGGCCGCCTTGTCAGTTTTCTTTGGCAGGAGAACGGGGTTGATGTTGGGGAGCACCCCTCCATGAGCAATTGTCACACCAGCAAGTAGCTTTCCAAGCTCCTCGTCGTTCCTCACAGCCAGAAGCACATGTCTTGGGATGATCCTGTTCTTCTTGTTGTCTCTAGCCGCATTCCCAGCCAATTCCAAAACCTAATCCATTACAATCATCGTCAGATTGTTTTAAAAAAAAATAAAGACTAATTTGGTGTGCTTAATATTAAGATTTGAAGTACTTCTCCATAATATCAATGCAATTAGGGTTTCTAAATAGAAATTCACATGAAGCATTTTCACGAGGGGCAAACATTCAGTTGCAGCTATGGCTACTAGGTTTTCCAGCGCTAGAACTGGACATTTTTCCCCTTGATCTAGGCTTATATCTAGTTGTACCGCTAGGGTTTCCCATTTTCAACAAGAGAGCAATCACAGAGGAATACAAGATCAAATCGGCAAACCAGACACAGTATCAAGCTTACTCGGAACAGTTCCAGAAACAATAACAACAAAACCGGACGATTATGCAGAAACTCGAAGCGAATCGAATGGAACACCAGAATTGAGCACACGAACCCTAGAAATTCAACATAACAACCTTGATAAACACATTCAGAACAACGGAAGTGTCCACACTTACCTCGGCAGCGAGATACTCGAGGACGGCGGCGAGATAAACCGGAGCGCCGGTTCCAACGCGCTGAGAGTAGCGTCCCTTCTTCAGGTACCGGCCGATACGGCCGACGGGGAACTGTAGACCGGCTTTAACTGACCGCGAAACCGGCTTCCTCTTTGGCCCGCCTCCCTTTCTTCCTCCGGCTCCCTTCTTCGGCTTTCCGGCGGTCTCCATCTCCAGTCGAAAAAGACTTATCCGAACAAGAAATACGCCGAGAAACAAACGGAGAAATGTAAGAGAGCCGTGATTGAGATAGCCGGGGGCATGCCCTTTTTATACCCGGTGGCGATCCAATACTCCTTGCTGCCGAAGTGGCTCGTGTATTTCTGATCGTTGGATTGGAATTCCATCGACGGCTATTCCTGGTTTGTCTCATGATCCGTGCGCACTTTATTCAGGCAATAAGCAAACGACACGGCGATGCATGCGCACACTGTTCACAAACTCGAATCGTTGAGTGAACTAGTTGAGTTACCGGTATTAACTCAGTCACTGCTGAGTCAAGAACTGAATTGTGACATTATTTTTACGTCATATTGAATAAATAAAAAATAGTGAATAGATCGAATTATTGAAAATTATGGTTTTGTTCGATGTAAAATTAATTTGATATAAAAAAATTAAACCCAGAAAATTAATTAAATATTAGTAAAAAAAATGAGTATAATTGAAATAAAAATGTTACATACTATTTGTATGTTATCAAACAATAAATAATTAAATTATTTATAATTAATTAATTAAGATATTTGGGATATTATTAAGATGATTTTGAGCTTCCAATAAGAATGTTAAAAGAACACGTGATAAAAATAAATTGTACAACATAGATTTTTTTGGGACCAAATGTGAAATCCCTTACCTTAAGTGCTCCCGCAACTCAATTCCAAGATTTTTACAGGAGAGATAAATCACGAAACCCAATAACGAGATTCGAATACAGGACTTGTGACCGACTATATAGCGACTAGAATCCAAAACTCTTTGGACCAACACATGTACGGTCTCAACTGCTGTCATGATATATGGCACCATCGTATAACATGTGATTAGTTGAGGAAGATGTCCATAAATGCCCAACCACGTATACCATATGATTGAGAACTTGCACATCCAATTAGTGAGCATGCTAGCTCTCTTAAAAGCGGTTAATTAATGTGAAATTATAATAGAAAATAATTAAGATGTTTCGAATATGTGAATAGGATGTTAAAAAAAAAAGTTGTTCAATGACAAATTAAGTAGATTAGGTATAAATTCATAATCGTTTAGTATCAAGACACATGGTACCATAACTTGTCGTATTGGTTAGAAAATATATTCATAAATGTTTTTTTCAAAAATAACTAATTTATATAACGAATAAAAATAGATAAATAATTAAAATGTTTCGAACATACGATAATTTTGTTAAAGTATATTTGGTAACAAAATCAAATGGTACAATATAAATTATTGATCCCTTAGCATCATGACACATGCCACCATAGCATGTGATTAATTAAGAAAAAAACATTTATAATTGATGCACACGCGTTAATTCTTCATGACTAATTAACGCGACAAGTTATAAAGAAACATCACCATAATTACTTTTGAGTACACCAACATTTATTATGAGTAAACAAAATATAATTATCAAACCATTAAAAATGAGTAATATTTTGGTTAAACTGAAATAACCGAATTGAATGGTTGAATTTATCAGTTCAATTCTACTTAAATTATAGGTTGATTCGAATTAATGTCCAAATTTAAGTGTTTTGGTTATTTTGGTTAGGTTATGTTTTTGTATTGAAAAAAAAAACTAAAATAATCGAACCAACCGAAATGTCAAAAGCTACATTGTTTTAAACCAATAGTTTAGTAGAACAAAAGAGGAAAATAAGTTATTCAACAATTTCAAGTTTCAACCAATCCCTTTTGATCCTTGCTCTTTGCTTTAATAGACCTCGACCCTTCATTTTTCTTTTCTATGTCCTATTTGCTTCAATTGGAGATCGACTTCAACCCTTCTTATTCCTCTTTGCTTCAACATGTAACCGACCCCAACCCTTATCTTTCCTCTTTGTTCCAACTAACCCCAACTCTTCCCCTGCCTCTTTGCCTTTCATTATGGCCCTTTGCCTTTAAATTTTGATTGACCAACAATCAACAGTGACTTTGACCCTTCCTTATCCTATTTGCTCTAATAAACCTTGACCTGTCCCTTCTCACCTTATCTCTGCATTTGGCCTTTTGTCTTTTGACTCCGTTTTATCCCTTTTACCTTGACTCACTACGAGCATCCCACACACCCCCACAACTAGCCACAACCTCGATCGTCGTTTACAACGCCCATTACAATTGTCAACCGTCATCTTTTTCGTTTTCTTCTGTTTTTCATCTCTTTCCTTGGCAACTCACAATTGTCGATTGGCTCGACCTACACCTTTACAACTCAATGCTGACGAACTCTTATATGCAAATCATTTTCCTTGTTCTCATTTGGCTTCAACTTTCAAAAATAGATTTTTTCGGTCGATTTGGTTCGATTTTTTAAAACAATTTGATTTGAACAATTCAATTTGTTTAATAATCACATCGATCAAGTGTTCATCCCTACAAACCATTGAGAATAATTTACACTTACATAAAGTATAAAGGTATGATACCATTAGTTCGTCACCAATATAATCATCCAATCTTTAGTACATTTACCTACTATTTGAAGTGAAAATAGACAATTACGATGCTTCCACCAAATTTGTGAATAAACTAAACTCATCAATATTGAGGTTTAACTAAATTATAATTGGCACTTTTTCTGTATTGAAGATTAAAGTGACTTTCTCATCAAAGAAAGTATATTGGTTTTTTTACTCTCTAATTTATATAATTCGAAATAAGTGCACATTCTCTTTATCTTTCTATACCAATGTCCTTTATATTCTAATTTGTATGGTATGCACAATGCACGTTCAAAAATTAAAAAATTAATTTTATTGATATCACATATAATAGTAATACATATTCTATTAATTGTGTTCAATAAAGTGAAGTCCAAGCTCATATAAAGAGGTTCAAAAGTTTATTAGAAAAATAAATTAACGAAAATAAGTCACAAGTGCAATAAGTAATAAGATGATTGAGAGATATCAATCGAGTAACTAAGACTGAATAACTGAGATCAAGAGATAAATGAGTGACCTCACCTGAGAGAGTCCAAAATGTTTTACGAGGAATATAGCTCACAACTCTACACATATTACAACGTTACTTTCGTTGCATTTTACACTCATTCGACTATAAGCTTAATTATTAAAGGGTTTGCATGGAAGGTCATCACACCCTTAATCGATTTTTCTTTACAGGTCACTTGTAAACTGCTCACTTTCAAATTAATTGAAACACTCTCCCATATAAATAAAATTATTATTATATTTAAATAATAACACTATTATATAACACAAATACCTCATTTTGATATTTGAATTTTGAAATGGTAAAGTATCCTTTAAAAAAAAAAAGAGTTTTTTTTTGTTTTATTGGATATTTATTTTATAGATATTTAAGTATTTTACTTAAATTTCTCCGAGAATGCAAAATAATTTATGGATTTTCTTATTCATGTGGTTTCTTTTTTTTTTTTTAAGAAATAAATATTTATTTCAAATTTTCACCTTCTTAAATATGCATTTTATGATTCATTTATTTGGTTTTGCACATAATTAAAATAGTATTTAGTTAGGATTATTTTACTATTTAGGACATTCTGCACGTGCATTACGCGTGCATGGCATATATATATGTGCTCGTGTGCGTATATAACATGTCATTTTCATTCCGTTGAACAAACGAAGTTCCCGCTGTCACCTGGACTAGGGTTTCGGACGACGAATGCCGGTGATCGTGCATCGGTAACGCGAATTTGTATCAATCGATCGATTCGTAGTTCGAAGTCCATTCTGAATACACATTCGGATCTTCGATCATAAACTGTATAGCTGTAGGGTTTGTAAATTTAGGGTTTCGAAGTGCATCATCGGACAATGCCTTCGGTACCCGCCGTTCAATTGGTTACTCGTCCTATGACGCCGGATTCGACATTCTTAAACGGTGGCTTGGCTTTTCATCGTTTCAAACGTCTTCAGAAGAGCGATCGTCGTGGTAACCTTAGTTAACGTGTTTTTGTTCGTTTTTCTTTTTTTCCTGTCGTTGTTGTTGTTGTTTGATCTTGACCTAAGTTTGTCGAGTAAAGTAGCGCCAAATAGTCGTATCCAATCGGCGAGCGCGCCATTGCAAAGCCTGAATTGGTTCTGAAATATTGGCGGTGCGCTGGGACTTGGCTTCCGCTTGCTTTTTGTTGCAAAAGGTATTTAATGTTGTATTTGGTGCTGTGGAAATTATACACTATCTGTTTTAATTCGTCTTAAATTTGTAGGTAAATCATGATAGTTTGTACTTGATCTTAAAACGGTTGAGATTATATAGAGCTGCACAATTGATTGATCATTATCCTTTTTTTTTTTTTCTCGTTATAATTCAACTGTTGCTTTCATTGTTTTCAAATGGGATCTGTAACGAGCTGCTTTATAATCTGTAACAGTTTTAGTTAAAGGAATACTTTGATTGATTTTGTGTTAAATGTCTTACGAGAATTATTGATTTTGTATCTGTGCCAAACCAAATAATATTTGCTACTTGACTCCCTTCTTGTTAGACTTATTTAACTCTGCCTTCACTGTTCTAATTTTGACATAATCTCTCCTGGATGTTTGTAACTTGTTGTGCTAATTTATTAATTTTTGGATTAATAAATGAAAGTGGCCCTTATAAAAAAAGCTGTGGAATGAAGTTCTAAAATATTTTGCTGCCTGTAATATCAGAAGTTAAAGTCTTGCTTGTTATTTCGTCTATTTTCTAGTGGGATCACGTGGGGAGGGGGGGGGGGAGTCCTTGTCACTTTAGCACAATTGATGCCCTTTGTGCAAAACTACTTGGTTAAGATGCCATCAACATTTGGGAGGCTAGCTTTCTCTATCTGCCAAATATACTTCTGTCCCCAAACTTGCAAACTGAACCTTTTGAAATCAATTTAATGCCACCCACTGGCTCGTCTTGTTTAGCAAGTTCTAAATTTTGTAATTCGGGTTTCAGTGTAAACCTTAAAAAATTGATGGTTTATTTAGGGAAAGAGGTGCACTGATTGGTGGTAGGGCTGCACATGCTCTTTCTCGAGTGGCCATTGAACTGGCTAACCTAGATCTCACGTGATTAGTACTCATCAATTGGTTGTTTATCAATATCATAGTTTATAAACACTACTATTATTTGTTAGTATTAACATCGGGGGATAAGGAAAGGTAAGGCCTTATCTTTGTTTGGAAGATCAATTTTTAAATGAAGGGGGAGCCAAATTTAGGGTGTAAGGAGGGGGGTGGTAACATAGGAAATAACTTTTGACCTTTTCATTACTATTGTCTTGCCATCATTATCAACTGCATCTTATCCTAATCAAGTTAGCATCAATGGCATGGAATTTATAATGTCAGTTGACTTCTAAAAGTCATGTTGATAATTCAAATCTATGTAAAAGAACAATGTGGCAAAATTTTACATCGAATGCAACCCTCTAGCAAGAAATTATGAGATAGATGTCACAATTTAGGTTAGTTATATTTTATTTTTATTTATGTAAAATTGTATTAGTTAATTATTTACAAATTAGTGATAATTGTATAGTGTTTAGGAGCAATTACCTCTAGTGGAGGAGTGGAAACTGTCACAAATAACTGTTGGTTAGCTTTCTATATAAAGTTGTAACCCCACAATGCCATTTATGCTTTTGGATGAATTAAAAAGTTATCCCCTTCTCTTTGAAATTCTCCCTCTCTCTCGGTTTCTCTTTAATTCTCCCTATCTCCTATCTAATCCCCCCCCTCTATTTTCCTATGTATTCCTCCTCCTCTCTCTCTATCATTCTACCTTATTCTGTCAAATTCTTCCCTATTTCTCCTATTCTCTCGATTCTATCTTCAAGATAGTCACAAGTCAGGCTCGGGTTGCTTACAAATTGGTATCAGAGCCCCCAGTTTTCGGGTGGACTCTAGCGATCCTAGCAGTTACAATTACCGAATTTGGGAGACAGATTAGAGGCAGTTACCAGTTTTGGCATAAGATCTGAGGTGGTTACTAAATTTTTGGAAGTAGTTTCATCGCTTGTTAGAGTAAGATAGAAGAAATGGACCAAGGCAATGGTAGAGGGATCTCACACGAAGCAGACAGAATCAAGGTTGGACACCATAGAATTGGGTTTGCAGTAGACCTAGGAAGAACTGAGCCGCTGCCGGGAAGAGCACACCACCAGAGAAGCAGTGCAGTGGCTGGAAAGGGAAGTGGCTAACTTAGGCTAGCCTGCTAGAAGATTTCCCTCCTATAGTCGTGACATAACCGATCTTGACATGAGCAGGCATTCCCCCGCAAGCTTCCTTGTCACAACAAGATGAGGAACAACTAGTAATAGACCAGGCCATCCAGGTAAGGGAACTGTATCCAAATCACCAACACACACCCCTACCTAGACTAGAAATTCCCATGTTTGAGGGTGCTAAACCTAGGTGGTGGGTTAGGAGGTGTGAGTGGTTTTTCCAATATTATCATGTGGCTGAAAGTCAAAGGATAAACCTTTCAACAGCCTACTTCAATGACATGGCTGATGCATGGTTCCAAGGGTGGAACAAAGTGAGAGATGAGATAAATTGGGCAGACTTTGTGGAGGACTTTTGTGCAAGGTTTGGTGAGAAACCTATGGCAGATGCAATTGAGGAGTTTAATAAGTTGAAGCAAGAAGGGTCAGTGATAGACTACCAAGTCCGTTTCGAAGAATTGAGGTCTCTAATGATGAATGCACATACATTTCGCCTTAACTGAAGATTATTTTGTTTCTAGTTTCATCTGATGAATTGAGGCCAGTTATTAAGATGATGCAGTCTGCAACTGTCAAGCAAGTTGCTAAGAAGGCAATATTACAAGAGAAATGGCATCGGAAGCAATCTTTAAAGGCACCACATCCCAACAGAAATTCAACCTTCAACTGGTCAGCAGTTGGAAGTAAATCTGGGGGCTGCAACATCAGGATGGAATCCTAGAGTTAATACTTCAGCAAAATCCCTAGCCATGGATTAGAGGAGGCAACTAGGGTTGTGCTACAATTGTGGAGAAAAATTCTATCCAGGCCGTTAGTGCAAAAGGCAATTGCTGTATATGGAAGGTTGGATGAAGGTGAAGAAAGGAAAGATGCTGCAGGGATTGGCTGAAGTAGTGGGCTAGAGGTCGAGATTTCTTGAGGACAAGAAATTTTTAAAGGGGAGGGAATGTTACAATTTAGGCTAGTTATATATATATATTTTTTTATTTCTGCAAAATTGTATTAGTTATTTACAGATTAGTTATAGTGTGTAGTGCTCCTCGAATGGAGGAGTGAAAACTGCCACAAATAACTGTTGGTTAGCTTTCTATAAAATGTTGTAAACCACAATGCTTATTATGCTTTTGGATGAATTAAAAAATTATCCCCTTCTCTCTGAAATTCTCCCTTTCTCTCTTGGTTTCTCTCTAATTCTCCCCATCTCCCATCTAATCCTCTCTCTCTACTTTCCTGTCTAATCCTCCACCTTGCTCTCTATTATTCTCCCTTATTCTGTCCAATTCTACCTTATTTCTCCTATTATCTTGATTATATCTTCAAGATAATCACAAGTCAGGCTGGGATTCCTGACAATAGAGTTCCAATACCATCTTCATATAAAAAATTTTAATGAGATAACAGTGAATGAAGATAATTAATATGATCATATTACATCACGTAGTTAATATTGTGAAACCAGACTGTACAATTTGGAAACACAAACTATTTTGATCCTTAACCATTTTTGCAAAAAATTAACGTTATCCATATCCCGCTAATCTTTCTATACAAATATATTTTCAAATGCTATCTGATCTCTTTTCTGGTCTCTCATAGATGTATTTTTTATGAAATGTGGAGATCATAATTTCATTAGGTCTTCAATATATTTATTATGTTACTAATATTTTTTAGAGACTAGTATATAATTGAATGAAGAAGGTATTAAATTCAATTTTTTAATCTTCTTTATAACTTGGTAATAAGCGATAATATGTTGCATTGAAATTCAAAACTTGATGCACCCAATAAATTTATAGATGTATTTATTTTGCATACAACAACTACAATTATCATTTTATTTTTATTATTTTCCTATTCCATCCCTTCCATTTTCTATCTAAATAAAGTGAGGTTACATTGCCATCCTTTTTCTCTTTCCTAATAAGGGGGAGAGTAACAAACTTTATCTTACTTTTCATCGCCTTCCATTTCTTAACCCCCCCCCCCCCCCCCCAACAAATATCTTGCCCTAAACAAAGCATTCCCTCCCTTTCCACTTCTTGCCATTATGTACCTTTCCCATTCCTTTTCATTTATTTGAGAAGGGTGTTTTTATCTTGTGACTAAGTCATAAGATGCAGAAGCTGTCTTATTGCACAGCTCTATACCAATTTATGTGAAATTCTTCTGAAGAGGCTGTTTGTGAGCCCTTACTTCCTTGTTATACATTTTGTATCTTCGTAGTTTGTGTTTGATGTGAAAATCTCATCATCTGATGTTTCAACTGTGCAATAAAAATGCCTAATATTCACTTCCATAAAACTATATTACACCCTTCATAACATGGCTTGTAAAATATGACATGCTGATTGGTTGTTCACTTGTCTTTTGCTTTGATTGATGTTCTCATCTGCCAATTCATTGTGAGAACATATATGCACTTTGTAATGTATTTTATGCAACAAGTTATCCCACGTGTTTTGATTGTTCACATGTTGCTTCAACTAGCTGTGTTCCAAAATCTTTTGTAATTTCTCATATTGTGAGGGGTTCTTCTGTTCATTTAATTTTGTTTACAGGTGTACTTGGTCATCTGGCTAGCTTGATTTTGGCAATTTTCCTATTAGCTTGTGACTTCAAGAATGGAGGCCAATTCTTCTGTGGGTGCATTGGGTCCAGAAGATCTAAACAGGTTGAATTGGTTGTATACAAAGTCATCAATATGTGATGGTGTATCTCTAAATGACCTTGGGAATGCTCTGACTGAAATACATATTGAGGATGACCATAAAGTGGCGCTGAGCTCCAATATACATAATTTTTCTGGGAAGGATAAGAGCAACAGACTGAAGGGGGCAGATGAACATAAAGAGGCTCATCAGACTGAATCGACCATTGTATCTTCTGAGAACTGCCTATCCAAGCACCATTCATTTTCAGTCTCTAGTGATAAAGAAACCTTTCCAGTGCCTGCTGATGGGATTCACAGGAAACAGGAAGTGCATGGGGAAGAGGAGGAAGAAGACTTAACTGCCTCAAAGTTGAAGGGAAATAGCTATGAGTTGGTTAAGCCAGGCCATCGTCAACCCACACTGTTGCCTGTAAGTTTTCTCTACTTTTACCTTGATATTTTTCCATTTTATCTTCTTTATTGTCATGTCATAATCTTGTACTCAAAAAATTTATAATTTGATTTTTACTGGTTTGGTCCAAGAAATATAGTGAAGTGTATAAAAGTGAGTTATGGAGTTTGTCAATGGACAATGGACCGGGTCTCCAGACACAGTTCCAAACTGATTTTGTTCTATTTAACTGGGTCCGGTATTAAACATAGATTAGGTTGCCCGGAACCAGATTCAATTACATGTAACATAAACAGTCTGAATATGGATCTGCCAATTTTGATTTAATTTATGACCCAGAACTGTTCAGAATTAAATATATTATATAAAATGTTAAATATTATATATTTAACATATTATATATGATAGATTATATAAATATATATATTTTTGCATAAATTTAATCTATATAATAGATTATAAAAATATATATTATGCATAAATAGTTAACCGGATTGGAACTTAGGTCTTTGATGGATATCATAATCGGTTCTGGGTCTAGATATGACAGTTCTGACGCAGATCCAACCCGTTTTCAGGCCATCTGACCGTGGCATGTTCACCCTGCCCGTCCAGCCTGTGTCACTTTAGTTTGAAGTGCTTGGAGTGTTCATCCTGGTAGTAATGCAAAAGATTGTTAGAGGTATTACTGGGAAATAGGATGTCAGTTCTCTTCCTATATTTTATTACAGGGTCAGGTCCATATGCATGTGGTAGTTTTGGTTGGATGCCAGTGCACTCTTGAGGGGTAAGTAGGGAGATACCTTTAGTGTTTCAAGCATTATTTTTTTTCTTCACAAAGGATATTGCTTCTTATAGGGGTGAGGTATGCTCATAGTTATATAGAATGTGGTACATTCCTATTCGTGGTACGTATTTGGGTACGAGGTATGCAACTTAGCTAGATACATGCTTGGGGGGGGAGGGGGGGGGGGGTTAGGATTAGTTGGTACACCAGTTTGGTTCATGGTTTGCTTTGAATAATGTATTGGTACGCTTATTAAAATTCGAAGGAAAAATTTTGTTAGATTCATAAGATATTGCAATGAAAATTGGGTAACTTAACTAAAAGCAAGTCTGCAATTACATAAAACAATGATAGTAGAACCAAAACAAGGGAAAAAAAATGAATGCTAGCATAAAAAATTTAAAGCTAACAATCATCTCAGCACCTAAATCCCTAACCACCTTGTTTATAATTTACTTTTTTCCCGTCTTTAGAATTGCTTCGTTTCGCAATCTTAGATGATGGCTTGTATGTGGCAGCAAGCAAAGTCCTTGAGCAATCTTATGTAGCTTCCTCTTTATTTGGCATTTCAACATATTCACCATCTAGTGAACCCCCATCTCATCTCCTCCAATCTGGTAACAAAATCCTCTATGTTATCATTATTTGGATCAATATCCCATCTTCTATAAGGTCCAATTTCATAATTTTGAGTCTGACAAAACCGTGATTGAAGACAAATATTTGAATGAATAAAAAGCAGTTTATCAGCCCCTTTACTGTTCATAATTATGGGATTACCATTTTTGCTGATCCAAGTGGTGTCCCTCTCTGTTCCAGTATGCGATTGTACAGTGAACGGATTCGATCAGAAATGCTGTTTGGGGGGGTGGGGGGGGGGGGGGGGGGCACGATATGGATGCGCTTGCAGGCGGTGGTTTTGGTCAGTGCAGTCCTGGGGAGTATCTTGGTATAATATTATCTAGTGTCTCAAGAAATATTTTGATCTTCTCATCATGCCAAATTCCATAAATATTAGATGGTACTGAGATTTGATTAACCTGTAACTGGTTTCTGGTAAGATCTTACCGACAATTGTTATAACTTTGATAAGTATGTAACTTATGTTGTAAGAATGTCATCAAATAGTTTCTATATTTATTTGTATCCTTTAATGTTGAATTTATGTGCCTCTTTTATTTTTTTACTTTGACATACAACATATCAAGAATTAATCCCACTATTTGAGGTTGCCTACATAAATTTTAGTCCATCAATCTTTTTAACCTCATATCACACCTAAGAGTCCTATACCAATTTTTTTCCTGCTTTTACTTCTTAGGGGCTGCCATACTGGTGTTACTGGCGTGTTGGGCACATGGCTTGTCCGGCACTTTCTTAAATTTATTTTTAAGGAAAGGGAGGGGACACACTTAGGACATGCGTGTCCCTTCTGTAAACACTTTGAAGAGAATGCAAGGGTTTTCCTTTTTAATTTTCAGTTTTACAGCTTGGTAATTGCATGATTCTTTTCTTTTTCCATGTTTTAATTGTATGACTATTCAATTTTCATTCCCTTGACACTAGTATTCTCTAGCTCTTCAAACATTGACTAGATTGTGAGGGACAAAGACTGGATTGTGAGTTGATTACTTATTAGATTAGAGTTATTCATTTGGAATTTTGGCTGCTGAATTTTAAATATATATTTATGAGTTTGGAATATAGTTTTGATATTTTATTATGCCATGAAAAATATAAAACTATTTTATTAATTACGTATCTTGATTATGTCACGTCATACTTTTTTGAAAAATGTTGTGTACTTGTGTCCATGTTCATGCTTCATAGTTGCTAAATACTTGTTTCTTTTTATCCATTCTCATAAGAGCCTCTATTGGTCGTTTTCTCACATAACCAACCATCTTAATTGTGTCTCATGCATAGAGCCAATTCAACTTTATTTTGAATAATTTTTATTTTTAATTTTATCTTTTTTTGTATGGGCAAACATCTATCTTATTCTCATGTTAGTAGTTTATTGCCCAATATTCTGTGCCATACAACAAAGCTGGTTTCATAACTATATTATGAAATTTTCCTTTTAGTTTTAACAGAATCTTACTACCATTTAAAACTTTAGATGCACTTTTTTTTATTTTAACTATATTGCCTTAATTCTATGGGTAACATATTGTAACATCCTCATTAATCAACCCATCCTTTTCATTGGTTAGCTTTAAAAAAAAATAAATAAAACCCTATCTTTTAGATGATTGATGCAAGATATCTGAACTGATCTTTTTCTTGGTATTACTTAATCTTCAAGTTTTACCATAATATTATGAGCACATACTTTTACTAAACTTACATTCCATATATTCGGGTTTCAGTTGGTTTAACTCAGAACTTCTAGATTTTAAAGTATTTCTCTATATATCGATCTTTCATGCTGTCATTTTATCTCATCTATGATCCACCAACACAATGTCATCAGCACATAGCATACACCAAGGAAACTCTACCTGAATATGTTTGATTGTTTGTATATATTTGAGATTATATGCAGATATTTGAAATCGGAGTTAATTTGTTTCCTTATAAGACACTTGTAATGTTTGTCCTTTTCATTCCTGAGTTCATTCTTCATAGTTCTTTTGCGGGCCAGAATGCAATCCAGATTCCCAAGAATGGGGATCTCAAACTATCTATGAACTCGGTTAAAACAATTGGGAAAAAACTTTAAGTCACAATAATTTTAAAGAAAATTAGTGAAGAGAGCTTGCCTCCCTGACTTTATACTCTAGTGCATTTTGAATTATATTCTATTTCACTATGACTCTATAGAATGCCAAATGTTCAATGCATAAGTTGCACAAAAACATATAAAAACCTTCAAAACAAAACACAAGCTTATGTAATAGCAAAGTGTCAATTCATCTACACCCCATGGGTGGCTCTAGTGGCAAGCACAGGTGGTGGACATGCCTGAGGTCTCAGGTTTGAAACCGGCGTTATATGAAGATTAAATCATGATTTACCTGGGAGTGGGTTGAGGTGAGGCCCATCTCCCCAGGAATAGTGGGGCGCAAGTTCTAACACCTGGGTTATCAAAAAAAATGTCAATTCATCTAATTTCAACTTTAGTACAACTATAAGACATACCATGACCAAAGCAACAAACCAATTAAGCCTATCCTTGCATGCCACAATTTTATCATACTAACGTACACCATACTTATTTCTGTACCACAACCTGAAACGTACTTGGTAATTATGGGTTAGTATCATTATCTTCATCCATTCCCATTGTCCTAAATAAGGAAAAAGTATTTTACGTTACTTTCCATCTTATTATTTCTAAATTAAGGAGAAATTATTTTAAATTCTATTCCACTCATTTCCATTCTACTTATTTCCATTCCATTATACTCTCTCAAACAAACCTCTTAGGCACCAGTTTTGGTGAAAAGTTGTCAATCATTGATCAATAGCTGGTTTAAAGAATAGGATGGGGGGAGGGGGGCTTGCGTATTCAGATGTTTTCCTGTTAAAAGTTCTGCAATTCAATTTGTTAACATTCATTTGTTCTCTCTTTGCAGACTTCTTCAAAACTTGTATCTGCCATGAAAGGCAGCCGTGAGAAACTGGGGACGCCACCAAAGAAGCTGACTGTGACATGGGCTCCTGATGTGTATGATCCTCCTCCATCAGCATCAACAATCTTGAGACACAAGAAACCTCGGTCCAAGAGTGACAGCAAGAAGAATGGGAAGAGCAAACAGAAAGGAAAACCTTCCAAAGGGTGCAGCAGTAATAAGGATAAAAAGCAAGGTCGAAAACATGGTGGGAGTAACAAGTGTTACCAGTCACTGGATTACTACGACGATGTGTTTGATTATGCTGAGCCTTGTGCTGAACTGGGGGATTTTGCCGCTGGTTCGTATTGTGGGAGTAGTTTCCTTAAGAAATCGGTGAGAGAGTTGCACTTATCTTTTGCTGAGGCTGCATAGGGAACCGTCTTTGAACCGCTGCTCACTCTTTCTTATAATCGGCAGTGGTGTAGATACATAACTATAGGTTTAAAGTCTTGTCTTCTGGATTACAGGCAGTAACATGAAGTTGGAAACTTTACAATCTATGGCATGGCGGTGTGGCTACCTGCAATGACACCTCAATTGGGTACATGTTGATCAATCCTTGCTTTTATTCCAGCTGCTAGTGGGTGCATGAGGTGTGGGGTTTTATGCACATATATATTATGAAATTGTACTTTATTTATTAAATATGTTTTATTATACACTAATATTTTAGAGCCTATTGTATGTGACTAAAGATACAGGAGGCTTTCAACTGATGGGTTATGGGTTGCATGGGTTCTACTGTTATTAAAACTTTGCTTCCTTCTGCGAGTGTGGAAGATGCCCTTCTTTATAGGTTGTAGAAGCGGGAGCTTTTCTATGATATACACTTGATCTCCCTACAAAGTGATAGCTGGAGCACCAAGGAATGTCAAAAGGTTTAAGCCCATAACCTTTGTACTGGGGTGATAAGTTCTTAAGGTACAATTTATTTTAAGGTTCTTTTTGATGACGACTTTTAAAAAATGAGATTGGTTTTTGCTTACTTTGATTTCAATTGAAATTTAATTTAGCCTGTTACAAATCTTATTTATTTGACATGGACTGGGAATGGGTAAATAAGTTTTATTTACTCATTTATTTATTTAAATATTTATTAAAGTAAGTATTTATTGATCATTTACATTAAATAAATTTAAAAAATTTATATTTTTTTAGGAATAGACTATAAATATATTTTGAAGTTTGAACATTCACCAGACGAATATCCAAATGGATAAATAATCAATGGATCAATCAATTTGCTTCCCTCGGATACTGATGCATACAACTTTGAGAATGCAGGTAATCCTAAAAGAGAAGACTAAAGAAACCATGAACCATCATTTTGGGTCGGTATAGGTCTAGGTTAACTTTATTAATGGTTGACAAACTTGTATTCAGTGGGGACGTAAACAAGAAGTGGCAACGAGATAATGCTGCGAATTTTCATTGCTCTTCACGGCTTCAACTACTCCGCAGCCTACGACGTGTAGTCTGCATTGATTTTCACATAGTCATAACTTAAATCACAGCCCCATGCTAGTCCACTTCCTGGCCCATCACCTGTTTTAGTAAATTAGCAATGCAAAAATGAACTTTAGTTAGAGAGAGAGAGAGCATAGTTCTCAAGATGAGAGATGATCAGCATTTCCCAGGAACGAATGAATGACAAGGAAATGCAAGATTCCCACAGGATTTAACCAAACTGCATGTAATCCAGGAACAAAACAGTAGGTTTAAGTGGAATGAAATCTCTCTGACTAGCTTTTCATACTATATATTTTGGCAAAATGACTGGTCACACAAGGGCGGTGATGTTGATAATAAAGGAATCAGTACGCGTATGGCGGACTGCCCTCCAGTTTCAAAACTAATTAAGCAGCTATTGACAGACACCACATCCATGGATACATGAGAATCCGCAACCATAATACTTTTGGCTTGTGAATTGGTAAACTCACACAGTAGAGTAATAATAGCCCATAAATTACGAACACTAGGTAAATACATAAAATTCTGCGTGCGAGCTTCACCCAAAGAAAGTTTGCACCCTAGTTGTGGAGGCAACTATGACTTCTTACCACCAAGTCAACCATTGGGGGTACTAGATTCATTGGGTGTATATTTCTATTCCCCCCATATCACTGGATGAGGTCCTTTTTTTTTTTTTTGTTCTTTTGGTTTCTACTTTTTGGTTCAAACCATAATTTGAATGAACATGACAAATGATAAACAAAACATAGAAAAGAATTTGCATACTGACAGGTTTTTGGAAGCTTACCAACGGTTACTTGAATTTTAACTGTACCATGAGTCTCGCCAGCCTGACTAAGATACTTGCTAGCGGCATCCCTGGAAAGATTATAAGATTCTCAAATTGATGTAAAAAGAAACCCATCTGAAAGAAGGGGAAAGAGCCCTGGGTGGGTGTTCTATGCTAAAGAGCTGGAATAAAGAAAGGGAAACGAATCTCCATGTTACTACACAGATATATGCATGCAAATGCCATGCACAAAAAGAAAAAAGTTGAGTGTTTACTAGCTCATAGTTTGAATAACATGCCAAGTGGTGAAATTCCAGTTTCATCAGAAGATTGGATGAACATAGCAAAACAAAGAGTGATCCACCATAACATGGAGTTACAGGACCAGCTCATCCTTGCTCTTTAAATAATTGACCCATCATTAGAATAGTTTCTAGCTCCAGATGGAATGTTCAGTCCAACAAGTAACATCGAAATCAGATAGATAGGATTAGTTAAAAGTTAAAAACTAAAACTTAAGGGGTATAAAGTCGAATAGTAGGTAGGGGGACAACCAGATGGTTTAAATCCTCTCTCACACAACTTGTGAAAGATTATACATGATTGTACCAACAACCTTAGGAATATCCCACATTGTTACTATCCTCCCCTGCCCCACCACCAAAAAAAAAATAGGGGGTAGAGGATGAGTATGTTGCTAGTTACCTGTCAAATGGAAGTGGTTGCCCTCTATCCATGAGCAGAATATCCCCAAGCGATATGCGGAGCTCACTCACATCAAAAGGAATACCTGCATAGCCAACTGCACAAGCAATGCGTCCCCAATTCGGATCCCTGCCATATATTGCAGCCTAATAACATCACAGCTCACACAGAATTAGCTAAATTGGAGCAATAAAGTAGTTGAACCATGAGAGATCTCTTAATACAGATATCCTACCTTGGTAAGCGAAGAAGATGCCACTGACCGTGCAACCTTTGCTGCCTCAACTTCACTACCCGCACCAGCTACTATTACCTGCAAAAAAAGAACTTTTACGCCCCCATAAATGGCACCGATCAAATTCTTCCGTTCACATTTTGCAATTGACAAAGAAAAAGACGTAACCACATCCGAAATCAGCCAGACCAAAGAACAAACAGTTTCTAAAGTATTATAACTTTAGGCCCTAACATAAAATAACGGTTCCAGAAAGATCATCTAAACTATTTGGAGGGGGAGTAGACAAAGAAGAAATTTCAAGGAGAACATATAGAAAGAAAATGTGAGGACTGAGCTTCTGAAGCTTTATCATAAAGACAATACTGCTTCAGTAATGTGAATATTTTGTTTTGCACTGCTTGCCTGTGATTTGATCATAAGTCAGTTTGCATATGCTTGAATCTATACCGGTTACCATTCTCATAATGTATGTACAGGCAGACACATATATAGGTTAGAGATTAGATCAAGTAATGCATCTTGGCAAACCTCAATAAGACATGTTGCTCCTTCTCCATCCCAAGCAATTGATTTTGCAAGACCCTGCATTACCTGGGGGGAAAGCAAGAAATTATGCCAAATTCTTTGTAGCCCCATAGTAGGGAAACAATATCGACAAAGAGAGGAGCATTTGAGATTAGATGGTAATCAACATAGTCAGCACAGAATTGTTGCTAAAGCCTGCCCTTTAGAAATTACAACTCCCTTTACACAGTTGAAGATATTATTCAAGAAAACAAAAGAAAGAAAAAACGCAATTTATTGCCAGTGGTAGTTAGACAAAATCTTTTCTTTATCTTGCTGGGAAATACTAGTGCCATCAAACTTGTGGAACGCTCCACTTCTCATTCAGAGAAGAACACTCAAATCACAACATGATACGGACAGGGGTACCAGGTGTGTTTCAAGTACCAAAAAGAGAATTATGGGGAAATACACAGATTCTTCACTAATTAAAAATGCAGAAAAGGTAAGCAGGCAGTAATGGAACAAGATAAAAGTGCTTTTGACACTAAAAAGCATGTAAAATTGCTTGTTACAAACTCATAAATGATATCACTAAGAAGAAAGCTTAAATGTAGAAAACTTTGAACCATAGTATGAAGTTCTGCATAGAATTTGAGGACCATATATTGTGATTGTTCCATTATAAGAATAAATGTAAAGAAGTAGTCGAGCATACTGCATCAATGCACAACTGCAACTGCTTTGCCTCAGGACTGTCCATATTAGAAATCTCAACTGATCCAGATAACCCACTGGCCAATGCAATAACAGAATCATTTGTACTGGTATCTCCATCTACCTGCAGCAGTCCATAACAGAAACTTCATACCAACCGTAGTATGATTGACAGGCTTTAGAACATTCACAAACTACATGCCTCTTTGCTATCAACAAGCACATTTTCCTCAAAATTAATGCAGACATGTAATAATTTATGGAAATAAATCAGACCATTTGGATATTTGTGACTAAAATTTGTTAAAAAGGATTTTACAGTGCACTGGTATCAACATGTGACTGCAAATCTGCAAATCTTTCACCATGATTCTCAAATTATGACACATTTCCAAGTAGCATTAACAGACTTCAGGAAATAAAATATCTCATTGTTCACTTGTTAAGCTGTGCCAGTTGACCAGTCTACTTCAGATTTACAATACAAAGAGTGAGCTACAAAGGGAATAGATGATCTTTCATGAGGTGTTTCAAAAATTACATGAACCCATCATTTGTAGTTAGCTTATCTTTCCTTCTGAGTTTTTAAGTGATGGAAAAGGAAGTACATGGATGTATCATATATGCTTTAGCTAAAACTGCCTTTCCTCTGGAGTTTTCGACTAATATAGTAATGCACCTTGATGTTTTTGCCTATAATCAAATGCACCATACAAGATCAGACAGGTACAAGTGCAACATAAATATACCACCACCAACCAGTGATTTCCACCTCCGAAACAGTTAGGCCTTTGAAAGCATGTTACTTACAGTAATTTGGTTAAAACTTCGGTTAACAGCGACTTTCACCATTTTTCTCCAAATATTGCTGGTAACAAGAGCATCAGTTGTTATAACCTGTAAGATAATATGAATTGTAATTATAGCACGGACATGACCTTTTTTAGAACAAGAAGAGCAGATCATGAAAGAACATACGCCAAGCAGGGTGGCCATGTCAGGATGGATCATTCCAGACCCTTTTGCCATTCCTCCAACTGTTATCTGAGTCCCTCCAACCTGGTAAACACAAAACAGACAAAGGTTGACCGTGTAGACAACAAGGGTTTGTGTGCTGTGAATTTCAATTATGTGCTATAAGTGTTTGGATTCATTGTATTAACTATTAATACTGTTGGTGGTTTCATGAAGGCAGCATTAAAAAAATATATGAACTACAATATTGAATAGATGCATAAATCTCTAACCAAGATCAATCCCTTAATCATTTTGTTACAAACCAAGTCTTAATGCTACAGTTTATTAATAATGCACTAAAGAATACAGTTACCACTACATAGCATATTGATATTCTAGCTGTACAATACTCTTTGAAAAAGTATGGTGCATATGGCCTGGTATGAGATTGTATCCAAACATTAATTCTAGTATTTACCAGCCCAAGTCACTAACTGGAGGATTACTAACACACATTATTAGAAGTGTCATTTCATACCTCAGCCTTGATTGCCACACTTTTGCTCACAAGGTCAGTGGTTGTAATCGCCACCGCTGCACAGTCCGCCCTGCAAAACCCATTAATGAGATTCAAAAATATGTCCAAAGATAGCCAAACATAAATTTCAGAATAAGATTAATTCATATCGATGGAGAACATAGAAGCTGCATGACTTCAAGCAAAAGAAAAATGAAACTGTCTTTCAAAATCCCAAGGTGGCATAACTAAGTCCAAGTTCTTCATGGTCACAGTCACACAGAATCATGTATAATTTTAAAAAAGTGAAAAGACAATGACTAACCCCTCAACAGTTGATGAACGCAAATTAACTAGCTTGGGGAGTGAACTGATAAGAGCTTCCTGCATGGGACATCATCATATAGATCACATAGAAAATAGGGCATGATTTTCACAGCTCACTTGAATGACTTCCAAGAAACTAACATAAATATGATTTCCACAACTATATTCACTATAAACAAGCAGCATATGTCCATATTTACCTTATTTATTCTTTGACCAATTACACCAGTGGATTCAATCAACACTTGCTCTGGCTTCAATTTGAGTAGCTGATAAAAGTAACATGGTAATAAGCACCACAAGCCAATGCCAAGACAGAAAGACCCGTGTGAATGAGGCATTCAATATTGTGAAACTTGCTTACCTCTGCAAGCACACTTGAATATTCTATCACATCCTGGTAGCCAGCATCACCCTGGAAACCAATTTAGGATTGCAGAGCAAACATAAGACAGTTCTCTATACCAAAAAGTATCATACACCAATCATTCTCATGCTGTATCCAAAGATAACTAACCAAAAATTAACAAAGAAAAATGGAACACAAATCTCCCAGAAAAGCACATGAGGGAACAATAACTTTATCCCAAACATCTGGCTATCCTGAGATCTGACACAGCTTACCGTTGCTGCATTAGCTTGACCAGCATTGATTAAGACTGCACGTGCCTGAGAAGTCAAATGTAAGAAAATCAGTAAATTAGCTTTTTTCTAACTTGTCCAAGCATGCAAATTTACTTGAGAATTAAAGAACATTAAGTTGCTGATAGTAGAAAGAAATATTGTAATGGTAACCTATTCTGTAAACCATATGTTATGCTTATAGAGTATGGACCTGAAGAATTCACAAAACATTCTTTCAATTTGAGTGAGTCAATTATGAGGCATTTTCGTAAGAAGATGATTTTAATGCGTAAGTTCAACATCACTTGATAAACATTTGGATTTAGTAGATGAGTTTGCTGCCCTAACCTACCACTGGTGAAGTCTCTAATGCTTTTTTGCAGTATATTACTGGAGCTGCTGCGACTATATTTGTCGTGAAAGCCCCTAGAGCAATGACCAGAAAAATATATGAAAACAGTTAGTTCCAGCAAACCCAATCCTCATAAACTTTTAGATACGATCTCAATTTTTTGAAACCACATAATTCATGGAAACTGAAAGGACGTCATAACTGGGAACCACCAAATAAACATAATCCAAAACCTTAAACTGGTACAACTTCATGAAGAAGGAAACTGACCTGCAGCTACTGCATCTACATCACAAGTAACAAGTGCAAGATCAGGCTTTTCTCCTTTGGCACGCAACCCAGCATACATTCCCGCAGCTTTGAATCCCTTCGCAGCTGTCACTCCACCAGGAATCTACACAAGCAGAGACCGAGTCATTATTACTAATTAAACCGCAAGAATGGGAAAACCACAATCCAAATTTCTCACCTGCTTCCACGGCCCTTCAGGCAGAAATATTGGAGCTGCCGGCATATAGTTCGAGGCATCATTTACAGTCTGTGAAACTGCAAACACCATAAAGTTCCTTCCGGAACAACCAAACGATCTCAAGCTCTGCATTATATAAGATGATCATATTGAATTTTCCAATATTTCTAAAGCATAGTCTCATAACTAAAAGGTCTTAATTTGATCCGTCCAACACAAAAAATTAATAGAGAAAAAGGAGAAACGAAACAAAAATTCCTGAAGCATAGTCTCCTTCGGCGTTTGCTGGAAACCAACCGAGCCGCAAATTGATCGGTAAACACACAAACTACACTCACCAATCTGGTCAACATTGAACTAACCTTGTGGCGATTCAGATCAGATACTCCGATCGATACGAACTGCGAAACGCAATATGACATCGCTTTTGCGGCAGCCACGAATCGGTACTCGAGAATTTGAGAGCACTCCTCCCCTAGGGTTTGGATTTTGTGATTCAAACAAAGAGAGTGGGAAGTGAATGTAGCATTTACCTTAAATCAATGGCGGCATCGCACGTCATCATGTGGTTTCCACGTCGATTTTACGCAATGTGAGAGGCCGGCCTTTCGTTGATTCCGAATCAGACTCCATTCGGACAGGGAATAATTTTCCCGCACCTGTTTTGAAAGAGAAAAATAATGATCTCGCTGGCCAACTTGCCCAAGGAGATTTAAAGATGGCTAAAGGCCATCTCAACTCTTACTATTTAACCATTTAGTCTCTCCAACTTAAAAGTGACCTATTAATTCCTTTAATTTTAAATTTATTGTGTCTCTTAGCTACCAATTTTGTAACAATTACATGCCACAGTCCAATAAATATTGCGCGTGAAATACACGCGTAATTTGACATGGGCCCCACATTGACCAGGCCAATGAAAACATGTTAAGTGTCTTGTCGCAGTAATATAAGGAGCAGACTAGCAACGGACAATTGTTGGAAAATTAATGAAAAAAGTATAGCAACCTCCAATACCCGTCCACGTCGCTGTTGGATTGACCGACTGTTCACCTCCTATGTTGTCGACCCAGATCTACCGCCCATATCTAGCTACTGCTATTGATCAACCCTCAATACTGTCGTTTCTCACGCTACTGGTGACCACTGACAAAGAGTAAGAGCGAGAACTAGAGAGTGACAACGACAAGGAAGACTAAGAAAGAAGAAGAAGAAAGCAATGGGTCATGTGAAAGGTAAGAGGTCTCTAGCAACGAAAAAGGCTAGGAAAGAGGAAGTAAAAGATGATGCTACATGCATCTTAATCGGGTATGTAGCTCATGCGCTAACCTAAGTGTCTAATAAGTTCAAAATTGAAAGTTGAGAGACTAATAAGTCATTCCTTTAAGTTCAATGGACTAAATAGTTAAATGGTGAGAGTTGAAAGGAGTTGGATATGCCTTTAGCCTTTAAAGATTGATTTCCCATCCTTTATGATCAATAAAAAAGTTTTGAAGGCTGTTTCGGTATTTTGAAATGTTTTTATTTTTGAAATTTGAAAAAATATAAGAAAAATATTTTGGAATAATTTTTATAATTTTAAAAACATTTCAAGATTATTTATATTATTAAAAAATATCAAAAATCCGTTTGTGATTTAAAAATGTTTCCGTCCACGGTTAAAGTCGGTTAGACAGAAAGAATTTTTTTCATCTAATTCAAATTTTTTATTTTTTTAAAAATTTATTTAAATTCACTATAGAATTTATGTTTAATTTTAAATTAAATAATTATTTTTTATATTAAAATCATATTTACAATTTTTTTTATTTACGTATTTTTTTATGTTTTCAATTTTTTTTTTAAATATTATTTTTCTATTTTTATTTCATATCAAATCTATTTCCCATTTCCTTTTCCATACAATATACGCCATTATTTACTAAAGATAAATCTTTAGCCACAAACGCACACACACACACAGATGAATTATATAGATTGATAGTTAGAAATAAAATCTCTCTAAAATCCTTTCAAGAATAACATTTGATGTGATATTTTTATATATAAAAAAAATCACCGATTCTTTAAATTTAAGCATCATCGACTCTGATACAAATGGTTACAAATTTTGAAAATTGTCAAAAACCTCAAATTGTTATTTGTACACAAATAGTCAAAAAGATTAGGGTATTTTAAGGTTACACGTAGAGGTGTCAAAAGGGTCGGGCGGCTCCATCCCGGGACGGGCTGGGCTTTGGCCCGACCCGTTACTGTTCAAAACGGGCCGAGCCAGGCTAGAGAAATTGGGCACACAGCCTGACCCGTTGGGCCCTTGTGGGCCGGGCCCATGAGGCCCTTATAGGCCAATCATTTAAGCCCTTACTCATTTTTTTTTATTTTGTTATTCTTTAATAATTATTGATATTGGATACTAAAAAATTTAATTTCACAATATATATAAATAATAACCATCAATTTATTATTTTTCATATCAATTCACAAAAAAATTTATAAGACATAGAATTTTGAAATATAAAACAATGAAATAATATTTAAAACTTAAGAATTAAGATGAAAAATATTTTTAAAAGAAAAAAATAATTTTTATATATGTATCATTTTGATATTCATATATATATATTATATGTATTATTTTAAAAAAATTATTTAAAAAATAGAAAAAAAAGAGTTGGGCCCACCGGACCCGGCCCACCAGGCCCTGTGGGCTAAGGGCCCGACCCAGCCCTCTAGCCCACGGGCTGGCCAGGCCCAGCCCCTTAGGGGGGCCATGGGCCAAACAGGGCCCTATCAATGGCAAAAGGGCCCAGGCCCGACCTTTTTATAAAGCCCGTGGGCCGACTCAGGCCGGCCCTTTGACATCTCTAGTTATACGTTTCTTTTTCCAACAACTGTTGTTGCATTAAATTAAATGCATAAAAAAAAAGAACAATATCAGTCTCATCTTTCATAAAGTGAGCTGAACAACATGTTTACAACTGCTGCAGGGGGTAACGTTTGATGTTTTGACTAGCGCGCGCACACCTGGAGCTGGAGCAATTATTATATTTTCATCTAAAATTCCACCCAAAAGCAACAGAAGATCCGAAAGCAGGAGGGAAACCCAGAAAAAGAAAAAAAAAAGAAAGAAAAGAAAACAGAATTCATTCATGCATGCATGCATATTAAAAAGACCAGCATGCACTGTTACAGTTTCTTCCCTCCCCTTTTGCAGCTTGCAGAGGTTGTACATTGAACAGAGGCGGGGCTAGCTAGCTAGCTAGCTGCTGATCAAAGAAACAAACAAACTGGCAGCAAAATATACATTGGACGAAAACTCAGAAAAAGCAAACAAGAATGAACAAATGGATCCCTACTTCCTATCCCTTTTGCTCTCGCAATGAGAACCCCCCATTCGGCCAAAGTGACGCTCTTCTTCTTCTTCCTCTTTAAGTCTAATCTGCTCTTTGCTCCACCCGTTTCTCTAGCATTGATGTCCCCTTGAAGATCGTCAGCTGAAGCTCCCTTGTATACTTCAACATCTGCTTCAACCCCAAAAATATGTTTTATTTGTTAGTATCAGCCAGTCAAGCCTAAAATCTGTCAATCTTTGGCTCGCTCAAGATGCTAGAAAACAAACTGAATAAATATCAATAATGGAAACATAAGCACAAAACTTTATACTAAAAATAAAAATTCAACCAATTTTTATATTTCTCCTCGTACAGCACTTCATGCCCCGTTCACATTATATTGCTCAATGCCCTTTCTAGAATCTTTTATATCTCCAAACATAGCAAAGGCTAGAACAGAACAGTACTTTTAATGAGATCAGATAACTTTCCTGAATATGGTATATATTAATCTCTATAGATTGTTACAGGCAATGAAGGTACCAAGTCACCCATTATTAGCCAACATATTGACTTCAGAAATGGTACCACATTTTTGCTAACTTATTTATAGATTCTACTTCCTTATTGCCGGCAAAAACTAAAATTACAAATACAAAAAGAAGCCCACAGTATTAGTTAAAAAGTTAACAGTTGGACCCATCAACTCAATAAAGCCTTATTCCAACTATTAAAAGTTGGGACATAAACATTGTGTTGCATGCTCATGGACTACTTAGGGTAATTGTCATATCCAGATCAGAAAACCACCATGCTACCTCTCAATATATATCAACTTTGAGCAATTTTTGCTGCCTGGTCTATTCAGCGCTGGCAACTTGGTCCATAGCAATGTTCATCATTCACTAGGTCAATACCATACTAGCCAAAGTACTGGATTTGTCATTGGTACAACATAATACTAATACCAGATGGTACTGGTACCTATTCCTTTGCCCATCAAACACGTTCCTATATGAACCACTTATTGCAAACATACCTCATTCCATTCCTATTTGAAATTCCACTTGTCCCAAACATATCAAATTTCGGGATAATTAACATCCCATTAAGTGTTGTTTAACCACGCAACTAAACATTTGATGAGTTCAAGATAAAAACTGTTTATAGCATTAACTTTGTTGTAGAAATGCACTTACCTGTTCATCACTCATCTTTCTGAAGCCTAGCTTCTTTGTCCAGATTGATTCGGCCTCCTCAGCAGCAGGAAGTACAAGGTTTTCGACATTCAGCGAATACAACAGTATCTCAATACATGCAAATAATGCTTGGAAATATCCCTGCAAATCAAAGACATAAAAACAATTTATAATGCCTGAGAAATACAAACTCAGAGATGGGAATATAGAAATAAGTCCAGCTTACCCAGGCACAGAAAATGAGGGAAAATAAAATAACTGTGCAGCTAACAGCTACACAAGAGGAATTATCTGCTCAATGTTAATATACTTACTTTTCCTTGATTTTCTCTACTTGTAGCTACTATAGGAAGCTCAGCTACCTCTCTCCCAAATATCCTCAGGAGACCAGCAGATACAACAACTGACCTGTGCATGCATTTTGGGGGCACAAAAATTTATCACAATATGTAACTAATAATTAAAGTGTAAAGAATAAACTAGAATTAATAAAAGAAAATAAATTGTAAAAGTTAAGTGGAGCTTACTTCACAATTAAAACAACACAATACATCCCACCAAATTCTTGCCCAGAAATATTTCTCCTGCATTAAGAACAAAACGTGAAATTTTTAGTAGGCCTAACAGAAAAATAAGAAATCAGACAGCTACCAACAAGTCAAACCAACTGAACTAACAAAATGATTAATCAATACAACAAAAAATTAATCAAAGAGAACATGCTTTTAATTCATACATTACAACATATAAGAAATGGGAATTCACGGAAGGAAATTCAACATGGTTTGTAGTAAAAGATAAAAGTAAAATTAATATTAAAAATATTTTGAATACATATATTACAAAATAAATTTACAAGATATAAAACATATAACTATGCAATGCAAAAGAAAAACCCAACAACTATACTAAAATATATGTTGATTAAAGAAATGATAATTTCAATATTTAAAATTTTTTATATTGTTGATTATTTTTCCTTTTATAGTGGTGTATAAAGAACCTACCTAACAGCTTATAAAAAATATTTAAAATCCTAACAATAAAAGACATGCATAAGAAATTAAATATTTGTTTGCGTACTTCAAATTAGGGAATTCACTGGTTATGTATGCTTTTTGGAACTTACTTTTTTAACTGTTTATTGGATTTTAGCTTGTAGGAAAACTCTAGTATTGTTTGCATACTGGTTTTTTATTGCATTTTGGTAAAATATTGTTTATTGGAACTGTACTGTGAAAAATAAAAATTAAGCATATACTTTTTGCTTCTTTTTTTTTTTTTTTTTCTTTTTGCCCTTTTCTCCTTATAAGGTCTTTACAATTAAAACCAATAGAATTTAGAATGACTGGGTTTGAATCATTTCATTTCTTATATTTATCTAAATAATTAAATTCAAAATATAAGTATTTCAAATTACAAATCTCAAATAACATCATTTGAAATTCACCTAATCCAAATGCAACTTAATGTTGCTAAATTCCAGATATTACTTGTGGTCAATCTTAGAAAGTAAATCAAACATATGATGCAAGCTGAACCTTTCAAATACACCCAGAAAAGTTCGGTTTTATTCCACATGCACAAAGCCTAATTTTTCTCCCAAAAATGTCCCGACTAATATATGCTTTTAAATAGATTATAGTAGTATTATACTTTGGTTGACATTCGAACCTTGGTTTTATTGATGGTTTAACAAAGAATGATGCCTAAACTTTGCTAGAAATGATTAGGTCACTGCAGTACAAGTAAAGGTGCCCAATCAAACTGATAGGACCCTTGTTAAGTCATATGTACCAGCAAAGAAATATGAGGGAAGAAGCAGGGGGCAGAATAGGATATTGGGAGAGGGGGAAAGTGACAAAAACGGTTGAAGGGCGGGGGAAGGGCAGCCAAGGGAGCATGGCTGATAGCTGAGGCCGTTGGAGGGGAGTGTCGCTGGATAACAAACTATAAATAAGAGAGGCTAGGAGAATATGGGGGGAGAGATTTTGGTATTAAGTTCTTGGGAGAGCTAAGGGCCTCTCAAATGCCCAGTTTTCTTCTTGTAATTAGATTGAGTTGGTGAATTGAATAGAAGTTCCAGTGTTTCTTTTTTTGGTTCCTATCAATTTGGTATTAGAGCATTTCGATCCTAATGGTGAACTTGACTGATCCAGTCGGTGATTTGGAGATGAGGATGGAAGGCATTCAACTGGAAGATGATGCCGTGAGGAGTGGGTTTCAAACGATGGAGAGACACCTAGCGAACCTGCTAGAGCAGTTTGCGAGGATGCGAGCAAGATGGGAAGAACAGGAGCAGGCGAGCAAGAGCAAGGGGAAGGATGGAGATCGGCCATTGAAGTTCACCCAGGATTCTGAGGTGACGCCTGGAGTTGGAGTGGGCCGAGGGGTGACAAAGACAGAGAAACGGGAGTCCGCGACCCTAGGTTTTGAAGGAGGGGCCATTTTGTGGTCCCGGTGGGAGCGAAGGAGACGAAGAGAGATTCATGTGGGTAAGAAAGCAAACCTGAAAGACGAAGCCATAGGGCGCCGCCATCGCGTCTCTGCTCAAGCAATGGCGAAGAAGGGGAAGGCAAAGAAGAAGAAGCCGGTGACTAGACAACCACAAGGTCACGGCAAAAGCGGCAAGAAGAAACACAGGAAGAAGAAGAAGCTTCAGAAATACCAAGCTCCAGTCCCAACCAAAGACACCGCGATGCCAATTCAGTCCGATTCGGATGCCGATGATGATTCCTCCTCCGATGAGACCAAGCTCGAGAAGATCCAGAAACTTCTCGAGCCCTACACCAAGTACCAGCGGATTAACTTCCTTGTCGGCACCGCCGTGCCCGACGCTTTCCTCTTCACTGGCTTCTGCGATGCCGCAGATCGCGACATATCTCGTCGCAAGCTCGTCGTCTACGACCTTGCGCGGGACACGACTCAAGAAACCTTAGTCTCTGCCTTCGAGTCATACGGCGAGATTGAGGACTGCAAAGTCATCTTCGACCAGGTCATGGGCAAGACCAAGGGCTACAGCTTCGTCCAGTTCAAGATGAGACAGGAAGCGGCCAAGGCATTGAAGCAGCTGAGGAAGACAATCAGGAATCTGATGTCAAGGATGGCGGATCTAGTAACGTCCAAGGAGGGCATCTTACCGATGATTGGGGCACCATTTGCTTCTGATCTTAAAAGTCTGGGCCAACAAAAATATGAGAAAGCTGGTAATTTGGTGGAGTCTCACCTTGAGGACAAGGTGAGTTTCATGGGCGGAAGTAATGATAGGACCCTTGTTAGTCATATGTACCAGCAAAGAAATAGGAGGGAAGAAGTAGGGGGCAGAATAGGATATTAGGAGAGGGGGAAAGTGACAAAAACAGTTGAAGGGCAAAAAGGGGAAGGGCAGCCAAGGGAGCATGGCTGATAGCTAAGGTCGTTGGAGGGGAGTGTCGCTGGATAACAAACTATAAATAAGAGAGGCTAGGAGAATATGGGGGGAGAGATTTTGGAATTAAGTTCTTGGGAGAGTTAAGGGCCTCTCAAATGCCCAGTTTTCTTCTTGTAATTAGATTGAGTTGGTGAATTGAATAGAAGTTCCAGTGTTTCTTTTTCTGGTTCCTATCACAAACATGTTAAAGGAGTTCAACAGAAGAGCATCTTTATTCCAAATGACTAAGTTTTCTAGACATCACCTCAAAATGAAGAGCTATAATAAATAAAACAGAAAGATGACTTACCCATATACCATGACAGGTATCAGGTCACGACCAGATCTTGCAACAATAGGATCAAAACATTCCTGCAAAAAATAAGACATATAGTTAGGCTTAAACTAATAAAGACATTAGATAGTTTAGGGTAGGAAAAGAACTATCATCACAAAGTGCCATTGAAAAGGAGAGAAAAAAGGCAGTGTGTGAATCCAGACCATCCCATTCATTTACAAACCTCCATTTAAGGGCAGGAATGGAGCCAAATACTCCAGATAGACCTTTTCTTTTAGCACATCACATTATACTAAGTTCACAACTTCAATACTCTGCCCCCTCCAGGTATAAACCATAAATAAAAATTGTTCAAAAAGCAATGATCTTATGCAAAGACCACAATTACATGATGTCAACAAGTCAAGGCCACCAATAAAGCCTCTTGATGTCACTTGAGGTCATTTCACCATTCCATTCAATTTTGTCATCTGACAAACTCTGACAAGGAGGTTAATGCCATTTTTAGAAGTGAGGCAGCTTCCGTCAACCAACTGCTCAAATAGACAACACCAAACCACCCCAAACCGCCAAACCTGATTTCCAAAATTTTGAGGTTTGGATATGGTTTGACAATTTTAAAAACCACCCAAAGCAATTAGTTTGGGACTCAATAAACTATGTTTTTTATGGTTTAAATTTTCTATTTAGTCATAAAGCTATGAATTTTAATTGATTGTCAAGTAAAGTAATATATCCACAATATAAGATTATCGATGTACATATAATTCTTTTACAAATATGGTAATTCCAATGCTTTTAAGAATTGAAGTATCCTTCTGCATTAGCATACTCCTGACCCATGATTGAATAACTTTTTAATTTTTTTCCATGTACATTCACATTTAATTGTCATTCATCTTGGTTTGGGTCGTTGAAGCACGTAGCAGTTTGGCTGTGGTTTTAAAGATGGCCAAACTGTTATTAGGGGTTTGGTTTAGAAAACAATTTCCAAACTATCCAAACTGACCATTGTACCCCCTACATTTACCCATTATATAAGCATGCTAATAAGTTACTTAACTGCCTCTGCATCCATATCTTAACAGCTTGGAACCAGCCACAAGAACCCATTTGCATCCATCAAATTTGTCCAATGAAAATAGAATGAAACTTTTGGAGTTTATTATGTTAAACAGGGGATAGTACAACTAATGATCTGGCATCTTTGCTCAAGCCTACTTAGTGGGATATACAAAATCTTGGAATGCAGACCGTGAGAAAATGCTATTAAAGGGACTCAGGTACTTCATTCATATATACCATTGATGTGGGTCCTGCAGTAGACACTGCGTAGACTTGGGGTAAGTTGAGCCCCTTCACAAAGTGGGAGCCAATATGAGGAGGGTGCAGCATGATTGGGGAGGGGAGAACATCAGGGACCCCACATCAATTGGAGATGAAAAACTAAATGGGCATATAGAATCTTGGGTCAAACACACCTGCCGACAATTACTTTCTGAATGTGTGAGTTGTGATGACGATGAAAAAGACTACACTTGACATGGATGTGCAACATCTTGACAGGCAAAAGCAAAGATTACATTTTCATTACAAAGCGAAATAGCAATACATATGAGTTTCACACACACAAAGCTGGAAACAATAAAAAAAAAGAAAATGCAAGTCCTTAACCCATTCCTCTGTAGGCTCAAAGTGAACAATATTCTAGACAATGCAGCATACAGCATAATTAGGAAACAAGAAAAAGAAGCTAAAACCATGCATAATAAATATGTATAAGATGCAAGACAAAAAGAACTTAAACAGACAACCAAAATACAGATAGCGCGCGGGGGTGGGTGGGATTCTACACAGCATTAGCAATGACTTACCCTGAAAATAGCTGTAGCCCTGGATAACAGCGGCAGATGTTCTGGATAACGGCTTCTCCCGCTTAAAACTCTCCATTGAACATCACTTGCAGCTCCATCAGTAAATCCTTTCTCAACATGCCTCTTCCTTATTGCATTTGAAACTGAATCTGGGATCATTTCGGGTCCCAACTAAAACCAAATTCTGTAGTGCCACATGAATCCTATGGCAATCATCACGGCAAAACCACTTATCCTTGGGCAGCTCCTGCATCAAATGTGAGAAATCACTCAAGTAACTACATGACCATATAGACATATGTACACGTCACAAATTCTACACACATGGAAACTCACTTTTAAGTCGCAAAGCCCACTATCCCTCAAGCAACCAACATGATACTCCTTTTCACACTGGGGGGGGGGAAGAAGAGCAATTAGATTCTTTAGCCAATAAAAACATAACAGATGAAGCGAAAACACAAGAAGAAAAAGCAAGCCCTACTTGGTCACAAAGCATAACAGTTCGATCGTCAAATTTTTCAACACTAAAATCGTGAGCCCTGTCAAAATAAATAAAAATAACAAAAAGGTCAGTCATACTAGCACCTACACAAAACTGACATTTAGCATACTGCAGTTGAAGACAATGATAAGAAATACATAATTTCCAAGAATGAAGATTCAGCATAACTCAACTGATAACCATTTACATGCTTCAAAAAGGCTAAAGACATACCTGGATATAAACTTCCAGATTTAACTCAAAAAAGAAAAAGATTTTCTAGCTAAAGATTCTCCCTTTTTAAAGCTAGAAGGTCATAGAGCATTTAGTGAGCCATTGTAATTTGGAGGTGGGGATTGGAGAAAAGGTGCATTGTGCCAATAGTGATATGGAGAAAGGAGATTGAAGAAGATGTGGCATATTTTTACTTTAGACTTTGAATCCAAAAGCTTAGATGGTTTCTTCATACACTCGGATGGATACAATCATGCATGAAGAAGAAGTGAGTAATAGAAACTCTTGGAGGTGGATATTATAGATAAAGGAGTTGGTGTGCAACATAATTTATAAATTCAAGTGAAGAGTAATCAGGTATTAACACAAAGTACTCTCAGGAAGATTTTGCAGGATAGCTAGGGTTGGTGAGTGCTTCAACCTCTCGAAGGTCATCTACTTAAAGGAATTGGAAGTGAGAGGATGAAATTTGGGGATTGCTTCATGCAATCAAAAAACTGGAGTTCAGTCCATTTATCTTGTTGAATGGAGTTCAGTCATCTACTTAAACCTGCTTTGTTGAATGGTATGAGCTTAACAAAGATGAGTATGTTAAAAATGGATGTATGATCCTACAAGAAAATAAAAAAAGAATTAAAGATATTATTATTCATATAAGTTCAAAATGGATCCTATTGAAGATAAGATGCATGAGACACAATTAAAATGATTTGGTCATGTGAGAAGGAGACCAATAGAGGCTCCTAAAGAAGAGTGAATGGAATAGAACAAATCTTTAGCAAAAGGGTAGAAGCAGACTAATAAAAACTTAGTAGCAAACTCCCAGGCATTACTTGAGTTATAAAGACCTTACAGAAGATAAGGCCATAGAAAGAAATGATTGGTGAGCTAAAACTCATGTTGCAAATGGCACATATTGGGATTAAGGTTTGTAGGTTGTCATGTAGTCCATTTATCTTGCTCTTATAACATAATCCTTTATGTCTTGTCAGCTTTGTGAATATCTATTTCTGGATATGACCATATAGAGATGGCCAAAGGTCTAGAAATTCAAGTGGTCAACCCATACCTAATGGCATTAAGGCTTACAATTGTTGGTGGTGGTCTAGTCTATCTTGCTCCTGCATGAGATAGAGGTAAATTTCCAGTGCAAGAGGTCTGAATCAATATGTATCAATGAAAATTCATTCTAGGTTTAATGTTGTTGTCCCAGTCTTCTGCCTCACTTAATCAAAACACTCGGCCCTCAAGATAATTGTAAACACTCCACACACGAAGGAAAGGAAAACAGAATATGGAAACAACAAAATAGAAGAAAACACACACAAAAAGAGACAAAATTTATCTTGGTTCAGTTCACTTGCAGAAACCTATATCCAGACTGCCTTAGGCCTCTGCTCCACTATCTTGAATCACAAGGACGATTACATGCACCGTAGAACACTCTCTCACAGCCCTATTCCCAAGCAATACAGAGTTAAACCCAAGATTACAAAGCACTCACCAGCTTTTCTCTCACACAACACATACTTGCACAGTTTTCCCAAGATAGAATCAAAACCAAATTGAGAATTAATGACCCACAACCCCTTATTTATAAAACATAAGGGCGGACCAAACAAGACATAACCGACCAAACAACATTGGCTGTTATAACTAACCAACTAATAGAAAAATGAACTACCGAATATATCCCTGACATAACTGCCCTCTCTAGACTCTCTAGCTAATCTAATACAAATGACTTAACAAATGTATAATAGAAACAATACTATCAACATCTGAAATTCATTAAAGGACATTGAAATTTTATTAGTTAACATTTATGCACGTGGGACACAATATGAGTCATCTCCTCAATTACCTGTAGATTAGAAAACTTAGGTCCTTGAGCTGACTATTTTTGGATATGTTTTGTGTGGCTGGAAGGATGGGAAAATTGAAAAGGGAAGGAAGAAGACTTGGCAGGCATTGCCTTTATGCTACTTTTTAATATCTAGGGTCAAAGCAATAGGAGATTTATTTCATTAGTTGTACTCTTGAGCAAATTCTGTTTAGACTGAGGTGTAAGTTTTCAGTCTACTTTTACAATTTGCTTTTAGAAAGGGTAGCCCACCCTACAATTTCTTTTGAACTCTCAATACCATAAAGATAAGATATTGTTATCCTAGGGTTACTTAAATATGAATCTTTAGCCAAAAACACACCTCTCACATACACAATCATTCACGGTTTGAATGATATCAATCAGAACAGAAAACACAAATGGAATTAAAAGCTAACAATAAATAGGAAATGAACAGAAACAGAAACGGAATTAAAAGAATAAAAACGTGCAAACCAAACATCCACAAGAACACTGAGATTATCCTGGTTCAGATTGCCCTTTAGGACAACCTTACATCCAGCCTAAGAACCCTCCAAGAGTAGCCTTCTTTGATTCAAGAAAAATGACCAGTATAGCTGGTTGCACCCCACAATTACAAGCCTTCTCTCAAGATTACAAAAGCTATTCTAAAATCACAGTCTTTCATCTCTCAAAGCTTTCTCGTGAAACAATAATATCATGCATTAATGATGCCTAGCCCCCTTGCCCTATTTATAGAATATTAGGGCAATAACTCCTAGGCTATTACAAAATCGGGTATTGATATTACCAGATTACCCCCAACTTAAGAGCTAATTACAAGTGAGGCCACCACCTATCTCTACCCTCTAAAACCTCATAATAACCTGTGCAAAGACACTCCTATCACTGCCATCAATACTCTAGACAAACTCTAACAAATCTACGCCATTGTCTTGAGTATGATCCATTCCATTCTTCATCCATCAAAACCTTGGCCTGCTCTTCCTTCGGTTCCAGCATGATAAACCTGATCATCAACACAACAAACATTAAGAATTTCCAAACGATGCTGTAAATTTTGACAATGGAACAACCTTGGATAACATATCAGCTACATTATCTACCTGCAACTTTTATTAGAATTAATTCCTCCTTCTCAAGGATTTCCCTAATGAAACTATTCCTAACATTAATATGATTTGTTTTCTTCATGGTGGGATTGATTCTTAGCCAAGAGATTGTACACATCTCAACTCAACCTTAACATTCTTTCTAAGAGTTTTGCTGCATAATCATCAGCCAATGCAAGGTTCTTCTTCTAGACTTGCTCCACCATAAACCAAATCCATATCTAATGTTAATTTTTACATACCCAAGAGTCCAATTTTCACAGCATCCCAGTGAACCCTACCCAGATTGGCCTTAAATCCACTAGACTTACTCATAGCATGCCAGCTCTGGCCTTTAGGCTTTACCACTGCATTTGAGTAGGAACCTTACTCATTTCTCTTATGCTTGCTTCCTTATTAGAGGACTGCTCATCTCTCTTAACTTCTTTACCATCTTACAAAAGTATGTCTTTTTTTTTTTGGATAAACTAGGCTGCCTAAGCTGCCCTTTCTCTTACTTCTATGCCTAATATTTACCCAGCTTCTCCTAGATCCTTCACTTCAACTGCTGACCTAAATCTCAGCTTTTAACTTGAGGATCCCTATGGTTCATTGTCTAGCAATTCGCATACCAATTCTCATATGGGAGAAGATATCTTATTAGGCATATCTTTGAAATAATCACAGCTATCATATGCACTCCTTTTTAAACCCTTGGACTATCATAGAAAGAATCAAATTTCTTATACCTTTACCTTGGGAATTACTTTAATTCATAGAGAGACCTTCTAAGCAAATATACTTGCTCACCTTTCCCTCTATCCTCAAATCCCTTAGGCTACTCTATAAGAATATTTCCTCTTAAACCTTCATGGAGAAAGGCTGTTAGTGACACCATTTAAACAAGAATTAAGTCTTAATGCGTTGTCATAGCTTAATAGCCACTAGCCTAGTCTTTACCTAGGCTTTTCTCATTTCCAGCACCTACCTTAATCTCAAAGAGTCACTCACAGCTCACCACCCCTTTATCCTAAGGGTTCATCCACTAAAGTCAAAAGCAACTCCACTTCTCATTTCATGGCACCCTACCATTTGATGGAGTTTTTTGAGTGCATCTCCTTTTCATAGAAAAAAAAGAGGTTCCTTGCCAGCCTCTTCTATAGCACTTAACAGTGCATAGGAGTCTAAAACCGAAAGATTCCATACCTCACCGGTGGTCTTATGTTCCTTCTTTTACCTATCCTAGGTAACATTATACCTTCCATTTCTTTTACATATCCTAGGTAACATTATACCTTCCATTCCCTTGCTCACTGCCTATACTAGATGATCCTCCTTCCCTTTCCCTTTTCTAACCTGGATTTTGATCAATGGAGCTGTCTACATCATTTTCCAGATTATCTACTTCTAAGTCCTGGTCCATGGGGCTATTTAAGACATTTTCAAGAAGTTCTACTTGCTGTTTATATTACACAGCCTTCTAGATTACCTTCCTTGACATTAGTTTTATCTAATTTTATGTCTTTCATGGTGGAATTTCTATCATAGGTAAGTTCCTTAGCTATAAAAGACCTAGGCACACCTAACTCCTAGCTCCACTACTCATAACCTTTCACACCAGGGGCAACCTTCCAGCAAGCTCATGTTTGCTTGTGATTTCTTAGGGAAACTTCATCTCTAATAGGCATGAATAACCTAGCTCCACCATGAGACAAGGTTTGGATAGGGCCCCATAGATCCTAATGAATGACCTCTAATGGGGCTATAGACGAATTCAAGTCCTTTTTGGAGAATTTAACTTTGGTAGCTTTGCCAAATCCGCATGATTCACTCTTTTCCACATCTACAACTTTTCACTCTCCTAATATCCCTTTCTTAGATACCTCCTTTTGTCCTTGTTCACTATTGTGAGCCATCCTCAAATGCCATGGCCTATACTTATCATAGGCTTTTTCTTTAGTGGCTGTAGCTTCTCCACACAAAGTGCAAGCTTGCATCACATAAATACCATTGTTGAGGACTGCTTTCATCACTATTAGTGATCCTTTAGCAACTTTTAGGACTTCATTATCTCCATTATAGGAGAAACCAATTCTATCTAACTCACCTAGGGAAATTAGATTTCTTTTCAAACTTGGGACATATCTTACAGATTTTAAGATTTTAACCTATCCATCATGCAACTTTAATCTTACATCTCGAATACCCTTGATCCTATACTCTTGGTTGTTGCCTAATAACACCTTACCACCTACCAAGTCTCTATAGTTCACAAACCATTTGCCATGTGGGACATATGGAAAGAACACCCCGAATCTAGTATCCATGCTTCTCCATCAGCATTTTCAGACACTACTAGAACATCAGCATTGTCACAGTTGTACTCACATAGAGATGAGGTGATTTCAGAATTATTTTTCTCTAGGTACTCTTTCTTTCTCTTAGGGCAATTCTTCTTGATATGCCCTTTCTCATGGCAGTAATACCATTTTATTATTCTCCTGCCATTCTTAGATTTTGACCTGGACCTACCTCTTTGCCTAGGATCATTCCTACCCAGTCTAGATCCAACCGAGAGAGCATCACTAACCGAGTTCTTATCTTCTACCTTTTGCTGCAATTCTTTTGAATTTAAAGCCCCAATTACATCATCCAAAGACAATTTATCCCTACCATGTTTCAAGATGGCTACAAAGGTCTCATATGATTTAGGTAGTAAGTGCAATAAGACTAAAGCCTTATCCTCATCATCATATTTAATGTCAATATTCTCAAGATCTAAACACAACTTATTGAAGCTGTCCATGTGATCTTGCAGCTTTTGACCCTCACCCATCTTGAAAGAAAAGAACTTGGTTTTTAAGTATAACCTGGTAGAAAGAGTCTTGGTCATATAAAGGGTTTCTAACATTTTCCAAAGAGCTTCCGCGATGGTCATTTTAGATACCCCCCGCAATACTTTGTCCCCTAGGCTTAATATCAGTGTATTGAATGCTTTCTTGTCGATTTCTTTCCTCTGTTTATTTATTTCATTTTTCTGTTCAGTAGTATAGGTTTCAGGTATTTCCTTCTCAGCCTCTAAGGCTTCTTCTAATCCTAGATTCCCTAGATGTACCTTCATTTTCATTTTCCAAAGGTTGAAATCATTATGGCCATCAAACTTCTCTATGACATACCTAGTTGCAACCATTCTTGACACGATTCTATGACAAAGAATTGAAACAAATGAAATCTTGACAAATCTTGATCCTAGGGATAGGCTCTGATACCAATTTGTTATCATAGGGTTACTTAAATATGAATCTTTAGCCAAAACACACCTCTCACATACACAATCATTCATGGTTTGAATGATATCAATTAGAACAGAAAACACAAACGGAATTAAAAGCCAACAGTAAATACGAAATGAACAAAAACAAAAATGAAATTGAAAGAATAAGAACGCACAAACCAAACATCTACAAGAACATTGAAATTATCCTAGTTCAGATTGCCCTTTAGGACAACCCTACATCCAACCTAAAAACCCTCCAAGAGCAGTCTTCTTTGATTCAAAGAACAATGACCAGTACAGTGTTAGAGGCCCTGATTCGTAAGTTTTACCAGAGGCAAGGGCATCCAAGGAATAGGACACAAGGGTAGAAGGGTCAAATTTGGTTGGGGGAGAATAACAACCCACATGATTGCAACGAACTGAGAAGGAGCCGAGGAGGTATAAAAATAGGTGAAAAATGAGAGAGAAGTAGCTAGAGAATTTTGAAGAAATTTTGGGAGAGAAGACCCTCTCGAATAGGCCTATATTGTTTTCTTTTTTGTTCTTAGCTTGTAATCGAAGATTCTTAACGTTGACTGTGAGATTTTATAAATTACTTGTGAGGATCCTATCAATTTGGTATCAGAGTATCACCGATTCTAATGGTGAACCTGACAGAACGAGTAGGTGAATTGGAAGGGAGGATGGAAGGAATGCAGTGGGGAGTTGATGCCTTGAGGGGCGAGGTTCAATTGGTGGAGAAGAATGTAGCAAGCTTGTTGAAACAATTCGCTTGGATGAGAACGAGGTGGGAAGAGCAAGAACGAGAGAGGAAGAACAAGGAGGAGTTGGGAGACCAGCCTCCAAAATTCATTCAGGATTTTGAGGCAACGCCGAAAATAGGAGTGCGATGAGCTGAAGCAGGGGGGTTCCGAGGGGGGTTGGTGGCCGGAGATTCGAGGGCAACAGTTGGAGATCCCCCTCTTTGAAGGCGAAGATCTTGATGGCTGGATATTCTGAGCCAATAGGTACTTTGCGGTGAATGGACTGACTAATGAGGAGAATATTGACACAGCAACACTGTGTTTGGAGGGTGCTGCACTTTCATGGTTCCAGTGGGAGCAACGAAAACGAAGAGTGAGAAGCTGGGAAAAGCTAAAGGGGTTGCTGAGAAATTGCTTAGGATCCACGCATGAAGGCACGGTGGAGAAGTCGGACGAGTTGGGGGACACGATTAAGGAGGGTGAGATGGTGAAATTGTCGTTGAATTCCGTGGTAGGCCTAACTCCACCACAAACGATGAAGGTAAAATTCTGTGGTGTTGGGGAGTTCACCAACGAGGCAGAAGGGTAGCCAACGATCGGTCTGTTAAAAATGCCAAGGACTGTCGATCTAGAGACATCCAAGGAGAGCATCTTACCGATGATTGGGGCGCCATCAACGGTCCATGTTGTCTGGGAAGTTGGTTTGATTCTTAGCCCAGTTTCTTAGAGATTTCACATGGAGTTGGTTGATAATGGAGGGCCCCCCATGTATTCTCACCATCATGAGGGGGTGGGTGCCTCGTCCAAGCAAGTCATGATGGTGGAAGGGCAACATGTTTCTAGAAGTCAAGTGCTCAATTTGCATCCTGTTGTGGAGCCCAATGGTATAGACCCAAAGATCTTAAATAATGATGGGAATTTGGGCGAACTTCATGATGAGGTTGAGAATTGGCAAGCCATGAAACAACTGACAAAGTCAAGGTGCTGGGAAGTTGTATCAATAACCAGGGATGCAGTGATTGGAATGGCGATTGTTGTAAATCAAAAACCTACTACGAATGAGTGTCATGAAGAAAGAGCACAAAATGAGCCTCCTGTCTGTCAAGAATCTAATGACCCTAATGCAGTCTGGAATGTGCCATTACAAGCATGCATGCACAGAATTTCAATTGCTGAAATAGAACGAGGATCTAAATGGCCAGAACAGTGGTCAGCACGGGTGGGACAACCATTGTACTGGTTGTTGAGTTCCCAGTTTGGAGGCTATGGCAAAGCAGCCCCTGAAGATTTTATTACAGACTATCAGCCCCGAAAACGAGTGGTGATAAATCATATCTGACTAGAATGGGGAGAAACATCTGCCAAGAATGTTATGGACACAAAAGTTATCTATAGAGGATTGGTTGTTGCTCTAAGAAACTTGAAGGTGTGGATCATGATTACAGTACCTATAAATTCTCTAGATACACTACCTATAGTTTATGAACGAGGACATCTCTTCTCCAAAGTTAAAAAGAGATGCCATTTGATGGTCATGGTTACTGAGGTTGACCAGATTCTCAGCCTAGAGGGGAAACTTATTGTTCGCGACAAGGTGGAGATCATCAACGAGGTGGAGGAAAGGATTGGGAGGCTGGCGTACAAGCAGTCTCTACCACCCTCCGGTGCAATTCACCCCGTAATTCGCATCTTCCAGCTCCAAAAGGCTGAAGGAGCAGTGCAAAAGGCTACCACTATCCCAGACCAACTAACTACAAAGCTGAAACCAGAATTCCTACTAGGGGTAAAGTCAAGCATGGGAAATAACTTGAGGAGCCTCAACGTTCTTATTCAATGGAAGTGGTTCCATTCCCCCCCGACGGCCACTTGGGAACCGTACAATTCGTTACTGCATCAATTTCCTGAGTTTCACCTTGAGGACAAGGTGAATCTCATGGACAGGAGTAATGTTAGAGGCCCTGATTCGTAAGTTTTACCAGAGACAAGGGCAGCCAAGGAATAGGACACGGGGGTAGAAGGGTCAAATTCGGTTGGGAGAGAATAACAACCCACATGGTTGCAACAGACTGAGAAGGAGTCGAGGAGGTATAAAAACAAGTGAAAAAGGAAAGAGAAGTAGCTAGAGAATTCTGAAGAAGTTTTGGGAGAGAAGGCCCTCTCGAATAGGCCTATATTGTTTTCTTTTCTATTCTTAACTTGTAATCGGAGATTCTTAAAGTTGACTGTGAGATTTTATCAATTACTTGTGAGGATCCTATCATATAGCTGGTTGCACCCCACGATTACAAGCCTTCTCTCAAGATTACAAAAGATATTTTAAAATCACAGTCTTTCCTCTCTCAAAGCTTTCTCGTGAAACAATAATATCATGCATTAATGATGCCTAGCCCCCCCTAGCCCTATTTATAGAATATTCGGGCAATAACTCCTAGGCTATTACAAAATCGAGTATTAATATTACCAGATAACCCCCAACTTAACAACTAATTACAAGTGGCCACCACCTATCTCTATCCTCTAAAACCGCATAATAACCTGTGCAAAGACATTGCTATCACTACCATCAATAATCTAGACAAACTCTAACATATATAATCCACACATGCTTCTTTTTTATTAGTTATAGTATTTATTATTTTTATTTTGATTAATATTAATAGGATTCATTTTTTATCTATTGAGTTAATTTATCCAATAATGGCAGCAATATCCACATCCACTTAGTGGACATGTAATTAGCACATAATCAATTAAATAAATTAGATGTCCTACAATAGAGGTTAGAAGTGCACAAGGGAACTAGAATTGTGGAAAGAAACACAAAATATGTTCAGAATTGTGAAAAGAAACCCATGGATGCTGTTGTTCTCTCCTCTCATTCTGATTAAATTAGTACTACCCCAGTATTCTTCTTCTCTTCTCTGTTTTCTTTCTTCTTCTTTCTATTTCATTTCCCCTTCTAAACAGCTCCTGCAGTTATTGCACTGTGGTCAAAGCCACCAGAATTGCTGTCACAAGCTGCGACCAAGATGCCCAATTTAATTTCTTTTTTATCTTGCTGTCATTTTTATTTCATTTTACTGCTGATATTTCTTGCTATTGTATTTTTTGTTATTTCATTTTCAAGCTGTAATTCTTTTATTAGATTGTTAGCCTAGGGGGGCCCACAGGCGAGGCCCAGAATAGGACAAAAGCGGTTGTTATAACCGCCTAAAGGGTATGATCTGCTGCGGCACCCCCCTTGATAAGAGTGTACATACTCTCCAAGGCACTCTTGGAGGGGATTATCGATTATCTGAAAGAACAATCTGTATTCTCTCTCGATTTCTCTCAGTTCTTTTCTCTTCCTCTGTTCTCTTTCTCCCTATTCTTCTCTAAATTTCCCTTGATCTTTCTCTGTTGTTATTATCTGTTTCTCACCGAATCAAAAAAGTAATTATTGTCACCACCCAGCAGTGACAATTGCAACCTATCTTTATTCTTTCTTCTCTTCTCCTGATATAAATCTTATCCTGTCAAAGCTGTTACTGGAGCTGGTTCCACCTTTTTCTCTTCATCTTCTCCTCCCTTGGTTTGCTACTGTTACAGCAGGCCCCCTTTTCTTTTGCAGTCCTTGGGATTTTTTTCTGCCAACTGGTTTCAGTTCCCAAATTTGGTGTCCGTAAGTGTAGCATTTTTCCCCCCTTTCTTTGATTCAATGAGTTGAACCTTGATGTCAAATTTAGTTGAGTTTTAGTTTCATTGGCTGTTTAGCAATGTGTCTCAGTAAATTACTTGGGCTTTAATACTTTGATTGGTTCATTTAATTAAGGACGTTTGAAAGTTGAACTTTGGCGAAAACTATATTTTCTATGTTGTCAAGTTCTCTATTTTTCTTGGTTGCACGCATCAAGACCTAGGATTGCAACAAGATGCGAGTATATAGCTTTGTAGGTGGATATTTTGTTTGTAAAGCTTTTTCTATATGGGTCTTGTGTTACTTAACTTCCATTTACTTTAAAAGATCATCCTTTTAGGATGAAATCAATAATATATACACACACATCAAGAAAGCATCAGCCTGTCACACTTTGCCATACCCAAGCAACGTTTTGCTAGAATGACACACACACACACATATTTATATATAATTCATAAACGTAGATGGCAAGCGTCAATAGCAATAGTAAGGTTGTCCCTTTGTGACTAGAAAGTTGTGGGTTAGAGTGTACAAACAGCCCCTCTGCAAAAAGCAAGGAAGAATGATTTGTACAAATACAACCCTCCTCAACCCTCACAAAGCGGGGAACCTCGTGAACTCGAAATTCCCTTTTGTAGTTCCAAAACTTTGACAATTAGGCAGCAAGTTCACTTTATTTAGAAAAATGGTGAAAAACTAAATTGAAATTCAATATTTAGTTAGTGGCAAGTAACTAACTCAGTCCTCCATGTTCTATATATTTTTGTGTATATGAGATGGAAAGTATTACATGCATTCTATGTATAAACCACCCTAGTTGCATATATCAGAACAAAACAAGACCTAGCCAACATTTAATTGAATGGTTATAATTGTAGCAACCAACCTGCAAACCACACAACCACCCACTTCAGATTCTGGAGCTTTAACGACTCGTGTCAGACGGATTATAATATGCCTTCCCATATTCAAGGGCTCTCCAGCATATTTTCGACCAGGACTGACTTTATCTCTGCAATAAGCACAGTACCAATCACCTTTAGGGGCAAACTGCAAATCCAAGCAAGCTGCAAGACACCACAAGAAGCCAAAAGTAAGAAAGAACGGTGCATAATTAAGAATTTTAAGGTAGCAAAATCCAACAAAAAAAGAAAATCATATCAGATAAAAGCATTCACTATAGGTTGGGTACAGAATTACAGATAAACAAAGATAGCATCCGAAATTAGTGGAGGCCAACAAAAAAAGTTCATACCAATTAAACATGGACTAGAAATTGTTAATACATAATGAGTCCCAGAAAACATACAATTTATAAGGCAATAGAGATCTTAAAAGTAATATATTTTGAAACACGATACCTCTTTTAACTTGTGCCACTATCATTATGTGATTCCCTCAATACCATAAACTTAACTAGCCAGTAATCTATCACATGGAAAACAGAGATCCATAAGGCAGTTGATACCAAAATATTTAGGCTAGAGAGTTCAACAAGTAGTAGGATAAAACATCCCTAATGATGTTTGCATATGCATACATATCTCATAATTTTCAAGAGAGCAATTTGATCATCAATCAGTAATGTGCTTCCAAGGATAGTTGTCAGAACCACTCATAATCAGTTAAAGAGCCAATCATGAATCATCAACACAACCATTGAAGCCCCTTCCCAAAGTGGTTTACAATTTATAAATGTATGTACCTACAGGGCTTCTGGTCACACACTGTGGAAGCAGTTGGACATTGTTAAGAAAATGACACCCTAATGGGTGTTTACAGGTTGCTATTCGGGGAATGGCACAGAAGCGCTAATGAGATATCATGGAATGCAAGAGAAGAGTTGTTTTGTTACTTGGTTGGCATTTTTTATGGAGTGAGACGGGGTCAACTTTTCCAGTGGGAACCTTCTTTTTAGGTAAATTTGTAAGGAGAGATTTGGTGTCTTCAAAAGTCAGTTGAGGACTCAAGATTGACTGAGGGGAGGCCTGTTACCCACATGCAAGCAATGGATAAGGATCTAATTCTAAAATTGAGGAGAAGATTTTATTAATTGTAAACCCCAACGAATAGGGATAATAGGCATTTGTCACCCCCAATTCTACATCAATAGTCTAATGCGAAGGTATTGAGTAAGTCCAAAGGTTAACTTTAGCTAGCATTTTGGGTCAAGGGACAATGGTGTTACAGGCAATAGAGGTCCATAAATGGGTGAACATTTAATAACGGATGGATGAAAATGGGAGTTGTTCCATAGGGAACTAAATGGTGGGCAGGATAGCTACTTGGTATGCTAGAGATTCATTAGTAGCCAAAAGGACAGATAAGATGGAAAAGTTTGCTGTTCTGACTGTTTGATACAAGATCATAAAATCAATAGCTTATATGGTATATGCAATTATCCTTTCAAATGCTTGGGTGTTAATTGCTCCTTAAGGTTGCCTTTTTGGCTGAAAAGGTGCACAGTTAGATTTTTACGATTAACTTCATGATTGCCTTGCAAGCACAATGTTGAACTAGTTCTTACTCATTATGTGATTGCTAACTTCTACACTTATTTGACAGCCAGTGGGTGGAATTGTGTGTTTTGGAATTATTAAGTAGAGTCTAAGAGAGGAGCCCAGGTTGTTGAGGAGGAGGAGGAATGTACCTCTGGCTTTCATGTCGAAAGTTTGGGAACTATAACCAAATACTTTGGCAAAAAGAACAGAGATTCATCAGTTGAATGGTTTCTCTTTGAACCAATTAATAGATCACATAATTATACTTGAACATGTGGATGTATAGGACCAAAAATTGGTGGTTCTATTATATAATTCTTGTAAATGGGTGAAACTGCCTGCTGCCATTTTGGACACACTGGGTCCTCCCTGTGAAGGGAAAAAATCCAACTTAGAAATGAATTATAAACGAACCTTTAACTTTATTTAACAAGTAAAATTAGATATCAACATATACTATAAAGATAAAACCAACAAACAAAACATTTGCAAGAGAAAAAGAAAAGGAAAAACATCAATATCAACAAGCATAAAGACAGTGACCTGCATGAAATGCCCGAGGGCATCCATCACAAATAATCAGGTCCCCTCCATCTCCGCATACTGCACACATATCGTCGCTGTTGCCTGTAGCCAGATTTTGTCCATTTGCCAATGACAAGGCTATATCATGAAGTGTCAGCCCACTAGAAGTATAGATGTTGCGATAGCTGAGAAAGATAATAAAAATACAACATTTTAACCATTTAGCGTATTTACAGAGACCTATCCAATGCAAGTTTTAAAGGCTACTCACGGTTGACGTCTAGCAGACCATCCAGCATGAGCTTCGAACTGTGAAGGACTAATCTGCTCAACGGGAAATGATATTTCAAAGATCAAACACAAGGCAAGGGAAATCATAAAACTTAAGTGGTAAGGATTCATCAGCCAACACAGTTACCTCTGTGTCACAACAACTACAGACAATTCCATTTCCTTGTTTGTAGCCCCCAAGAATTTTCTGCAATGAAACAGAATCATTAAATGCTGAAAATAGAAGCATCCAGAAGAACTGAGCATCACTAAAGAAAGCACATTAAGACCTGTCCTTTGGCATAATAAGCCAATTCAGCCCCATCTGGTAATCCATTAGGCATGAATAGTAACCGATGCAAGTCATTATCCCTGCCATCAATGTGCAAAATTTTCAATAAAACAACAATCTGAGCATATCCATTGCAAGAGGCAGCAGCTAGCAAGAAAACCGAATGGGGAGAAGAAGAAAAGGGGAAAAAAAAAAAAAGGTTGACCTTTTCTTAGTGCCACCTTCAGAAACTCTTTTCCGATGCACAGCTGAGCTAGAGAAGTGGAAGCTTGTCCTGCAGATTGCACAGTTAGTCACAAGGAAAGAGTTACAGGTTTTGCTCTTCTAGAATTAAGACGATGACAAACATCTTGACTGCTTCAGAAATATAAATCAGTTCAAAGTACATATAACAAAAGGAAAATACAGGCAGAAAACAAACTTCTTAGCCACCCGTTTCCGCCCCTCTGTCACCTCCTTAATGCAGTTTTGATGGTTAAAAGCAAAATTTTGGACATAGGAACATGAAGTAGGACTCTGGCTGTCCTCAGTTGCATGGCCACTGCAGCTGAAAGTTTCAGTTTAAGGATGATGTTAGTATAATATCTATTAATGTATGATCTTGGAACAGGGGAGGGGGGTAATTAGTAGCCATATAAAGCTACATAGTCACAGTCTACAAGGATTGTATTTACAAAAGCCTTTAACTTGAGGAATTTTCAAGTACTTATGTCCACAGGCATGTTTTCTAAGATCAGAGTTCAATTTCTTACTGAAAGTGAGACTTGACCTAAGAATCAAATGGCATCAAATTGCAAATAGAAAACCAAATAAATAAATGTAAGCTTAGTAAAAATAAAAATGTAAACGATGTCATGATAAGACTTGAAGATCAAATTATTAGAAAATATTAGTTTAGATATTTTGAATGCATAAGAAGATTGCTAAGTATGTTACTTACAAAATCAATTCATGATGGTTAAAGAGAAGAGGTACACCCAACATTTTATGCAATTATAAAATCCCTTTAAAACTAGAAGGGAAGTTCTTTGAGACGGTTATGAACAATTTTATTGTATGGCGCAAAATGTTAGGCAATCAAGTACAAAATACAAACGTAACTAACATGAGCATAGTATTGTTAGATATGCAACCACAAAATAAAAGATAGAATCAAAAACAAGATTACTCACAATAAGGTTGGAAAAACACCAATTGAAGATCAGATATAGAAAACTTGAAAGGAAATTCTTAGACATAACATGAAATATAATAACCTTTTAGAAGATACAGCCATATAGAGGGATGTGTAACCAAGATGTGCGTGTTATACATATGCACCCATACAAACAAAGATAAAGTTAGAAATAAGATTATTCTTAATAAAATTAAAGTGACTCCAGGGAAAGATGGAGAAACCATGGGGTTTAGGAGGGGGTGTAAACATTCAGATTGAACATGCAATACCTGAATGGGTTAGGTTCCAAAAATCTAACAACTTCCATCTGTACCTTGAGAAAAGAAACTGTGGTAAAGCTTTTTATGCATACCACCAGTCTAAACAATTATTAATAATCTGCAAAGAATGCAGCCAGAGAAAGAAGTTCATTTTGAAATTAAGAACATCCGTACAAACTAAACAGCCTTCTCTCCCCTGAATAATAGCTATAATCTAAACACTTACATTTTGCAAAACTAAACAATAAAAAGTCAAAAGCATCAGCATTGACATTAAATATGCAATAATAGATCACGTCAGAAAAAGGGGGAAAAAAATCCATTTTCCATACCTTGCTGAGGAATAATGTAACCCAGCATCCTTTATATGATGCTTCTTCTCTGATTTAACTATATCACCATTTTGTTGTAGGCTTGCTGCATGTGAAAGTGAATGTCAAAGTCTATGCTAGCTAAAGAAAAAAGCTTACACAATACAAACAACTTTAGATGGCAATTAGCTGCACTTTCTCCCAACGTGTCTAAAGAACCAGAGATTACATGAAATTACTAGCATCAGTATTACCTTTCCAAGCTTGGAAAAATTCTTCATTGACCGATGAACCAGCAACATTCTTTATTGCCTCATCTAGTACACTGAGAGGTGCAGCCTTAAGTTCTTGGATTATACTATAAATTGGCTTCCCATTCTCCAAGTATATGTGATTATTTGGGTGTCTAGTTTTCCCACCAGCATGCAGCTCAAATTCATATGCACTCACAATCTGCTCATACCATTCAATTGTGTTGTAAGCTAAACAAATTTCAGACGTGACAAGATGCAAGAACAATTTGAGAACAAAAATTAACATACTTTGGAGAAATTGCACATTGAACATCCACACAGATACCCCCAGCCTTTTATTACTCCGGGAACCTCTCTCTGATAAACATATGAAACAGGGTAAGGATCCCATATATTCAAAAGATTAAGTGAAAAATCATCAAAAGATATATGGAATTGCTACAGACCTCCCTTGAAGTAGAAGAAATATACTTCACTCGAGCACCTTCCAGAATCCTAGTTGATAATAGCTTTTTAACATTGGTAGGGTAGGCATCTGGAAAAACCTTCTTACACATTTTCAACTCCAAATTGGGATGGCATGAAGGACTTGTTTCTGCATTGACGTCAGCTACTGCCAAAGGATTCCAACGGGGCACTCTGTCAAAATCACTGCAATCCCCATCAGTCACAGGCTGTGCAGCTAATTCAGACAACTGATTATCATAGTCCTCCTTGCGTTTGCTGAATTTGAAGGTAATTTTCCTGATACCAGTGGAGCTGACATTTTTGGGAATCTCAAGCACAAAATGAGACATAGAAACTGATCCAGGCTTATCGCTTTTTATTTGCTCTTCTTCACTTAAGCTATCCTCAGTGCTTGAATTCCCAGAACATGTAGACGAGATTTCACCAGAACCAGCCTGGCTATTGCTCGCCAACACAGCCGCTTGACTACTAATAGTCTGAAAGCTGCATGCATTGTCTCTTGGAGACAAATTTGGGTTTGAAACCTCTGAGCACACGTCATCAGTTGAAGCTTCCTTAACCTGATTCTTAGCACAAAACTGAAATTCAGTGTCATTTAAAGGTTCTTCGCTCTGCTCTTTAGTGCAAAGCTCCGGCTCAGTCTTGTCGTTATCATTAAAAACTTCTCTCGCCAGCTTCTTAGCGCAAGGCTCCGGCTCAGTCCCGTCCCCTAGACATTCATGATCACGCTTCGATTCATTTCTCGGGGAATCCTCATCTTCCATTCCTCCGCCGTTCGGGACTGCAGCACAGACTTCCCCTTCCTCTTCTCCCATCCAAACACAAGTCCTCTGTCAATATTGACAGTTCAAAACTCCGCCACAGCATTCAAAACGTCAAATCGGAGTAAGAAAAAAAAAACCCTAATCCAATTACGTTATGAATTGCCCCAATCTTGATTGGATTAGAACGTGAACTTCCTCCAACCGACAACGGAATTGAACCCAACCGCCTAATTCAACCCAATAAACCCCACATCAGCCGCGACAATCCAAGAAACTACCTATTCAAACAACGCAAAAACCGCCTGAACCGTTCACCTGAATATTCAAAAAACCATAACAAAATATAAAAAAAAGTAGCGAATCTGAACAAAAAACACGAACAGTTCTTCGAGATCCAGAACGACGACCACCGAAGGCCTTTAAAGCAGACTTTAACAACTGCAGATCTGATATTTTACAGAGAATATACAAACACAAGTCCGGGAGTGAGATCCGATTGGAGAAAGCGCGGGTTAGGGTTCTCTCTGTATTTCTCTTTATTCGGTTAGAGCGATGAACGGAGAGAGCGGCTAAGAAACGAACTGAAATTTTTGGGTTCGCGGTCGAGATTTGAGGGAAAGAATGACAAAGCGGGGCGAGATTTGGAAGGAACGAGAAGAGTGGATAAGAATACATATATGGGCCCTATCGTCATTTACATCTTCTTGGGACACGTAGAAGGATGACCTGTCAAAATGTAACACGTGGACCTTGATCTTTACATTAAATTGCATTCATTGCCCTTCACGTTTCCCTAAACTGTGGCAGATACCTCGCACGTTTTAAAAATTACATTAACTTACACCATGATAATTGAAAATTAAGGAATTTATACATAAAATAAGGGCAATGGCTTTAATGTTATAATTGTTTCTTATTTTTTTTTTAAATATTTATTATATATTATTTTTAACATTTATTTAATTTTTTTAGCCTTTTTATAATTTTATTTTAGGTAAAACAATTATATTTACGTCTATAAAAAAATAATCGTAATATCTCAATTAATCTTAAATAATTATACATAATATTATTATTATAAAATAAAAAAATACTAAAGTTATTCTTAAGTAGATGAAAGTGGCACCAATTTATGATTTAAAAGGGAAAAAGTTAAGCTTATTTGATCGATTTTTTTATTTTATTTTAAAAATAAAAAATATTATTATTTAATTATTTATTTTCACTTTCAAAATATTTTAAAAAAATAGATGAGTATTTAAAGGGAGTGAAAATTTAACTGTTGAATATTATAATTAATATCTATTTTTTCTACTCAAATCATTAATTAATGCCTATTTTATATATTTAAGGACATGTTTGATATTTTTATTTTTAATTGATTCTTAATAATATAATTGTGGGTAATAGTTTAAAATTAATTTGGGCATTGTGACTATCCTTTCTTTCTATGTGTAAATCTAGTTTTTTTTTTCAAAAGGGATTTTTGGTAAAATAAATGGTTATTGGCACCAAAAAACCAAACATTGTTTGTTTTGATAATTTTATCCAATGCTTTCAATTTCGACAATGAAAGCCTAATTTTTGAAATTAATTGCAATTTTAACCAATGCTGAAATCAATTTTGACTGGGGTATGGCTTTGACCAGGTGGCATGGCACTTGGCATTTAATTTATTTTTTAATTTTTTGAAGAAAAATACTCTCTCCAACATACATACCAATATATATACACACACACAAAGCAACATATATATATACACACACAACAACATATATACACACACATCTATATCTATATATATATTATAATAAAACAGATGTCAAAATTTTTCTCACCCATTTTCAGTTACTATTTTGATATTTTATTATATTTTTTTAATTTTTTTTGCTTACTCGAAATGGAATTTTTATAGGTCATTAATTAAATCTAGATTTGTGAAAAACATGTAATTCTTGGAACATGTAAATGGTTTTTTTCATAACTGAATAGTGTTTGAAAAATGTGTAAGTATGTTGGTATATGAAGAGCCAAGATCTAATCCATATTATTATTTTTTAAATATTAACATAAAATTTGAATTGAAATAACTTACAAAAAAATGAGATTTTTTTAAATTGGGAGAAATCTTGAGATATCAGATAATACCGCCGAATACTACGTAATTTTTTTTTTTATTTTATATGTGCTTTAATTAATTTAAATTTATTTTTTATAATTTTAAATGTTATAGTTTTATATATAACTTAAATGTTATAATTTTATTTTTTAACTTTATTTTTTTTGTTGCTTTCCTAAAAATATGACCTGTTTTAAATGTGATAATTGATTGCTAGGAGGAATATGTAAAGTCATGTATGGATAATTAATTTTAAAATTTTGATTATTATTATTTATATAATTAATTTATTATTTAAATTATCTTTATTTTATATATTTTTAATTATTTTAAATTTATTTTTTTATAAATTTAAATGTTATAATTTTATATATAACTTAAATGTTATAATTTTATTTTTTAACTTTATTTTTATTTGTTGCTTTCTTAAAAATGTGACATGTAGCGGCCCTCTCCCGGATCATCCCACTAGCATAGAAAATTCGAAAGGAGGTCGTTACGAAATGGATATAAGAACAATAAACTCAAAATAAACACCAATTCTTTTTTTTTTTACTTGCTCACTGATCATCAGGAGCTAAAATAAAACATCTCTACATTTGCTCACTATCAATAGGAACTCAAATTAAATATTACACACCATTACATTATCATCCTGAGCTTACCGCCCATACATTTTTCAAATAAAGGGCATTAAGGTTTTAATAACAAATTGAACCCTCTATTTTCTGCTCTCAACATAACACCAATAGATCTTGAGGTTGGGATATCCCTGTACACAACTAAACCCGGGCTCTAGTCTCATTAGACTTGCCCTCAGCAATAGCTTATCCCTTACCTGGAATGACAGGAATAAGCAAAGTGAGTTACACGACTCAACAAGTATATATTTCAACATATAAACAATAGTCAAGGCATGGATAAACCCAAAATGGAATAGACCCGACCCCTCAAGTACGAGTAACATTTCCCATTAGATCTCATTATTATTATCATTCCCATGCCATCGTCATTATGCATTTCATGCATCATTTCATTTCTCAATCATCATGATCATTTCTATGCCATTGGCATTATGCAATTCATGCATCATTTCATTTCTCAATCACTGTGATCATTTCCATGCCATTGGCGTTATGCAATTCAGACATCATTTTATTTCTCAATCATTATGATCATTTCCATGTCATTGGCGTTATGCAATTCATGCATCATTTCATTTCTCATGAATATATATAATTTACCATGCAGCATATCAGCCCTCAAGGCCTTTCATTCACATACATGCATACATATACATAGAAAAATCATTTAGCCATTCATTTGGCTTTAGCATCGCCGATCGGGTCTATGGCCACCTTTCCCGCGTCAGGCGCTTTTTAGGATATCCTTTTCTCAACCCGCGGTACGTAATCGCCGCGCAAAATAATAAGTGCGCAAATAATAATACCATGCAATGCTTATGACGATTTTCAAGTAAACATATCGACATGCTTCATTATTAGAAATGTTCTCATTATGATCATCATTCACACTTAGACATTTCAAGATTTCATCCTCACATGAGCTAGTGGTATTTTCATCACATGATTTAGCATTATTTATTGGGATTCATTTTCATACCATTTCTCAAGGTCAAACAAGTTGATTACATGAATTCACCATTTAAAAACTCATGATTTTCATCTTTAATTTCCACCATTAATTAACTTCCCCATTTTTGGAACACTTACATATCTACGAGATGATTTTTTGAAGCCAACTAAGACATCACAAAAGTTTTGGGGAAGAATTTCAAGCATTAGAAAAGAATCGGACCAAAAAGAAAGAATTATTGCATTTTGTTGGTTGACCGAATAAAAGAGTTAGTCAACCGATGAAAATGCTTAGTCGACTAAATAGGGACTTGATCAACCGAGTAAAAACACTTGGTCGACTAACAGAAGCTTAAATCATCACTTGGTCGATCTACTGAAATCACTTAGTCGACTAACAGAGGCTTATTTTATCACTTGGTCGACCGACTGAAACCACTTGGTCGACTAACAGCCCACTTGGTCAACCGACTAAAACATTTGGTTGACCAATTGAACATTTGGTCGACTAATAGAAAGCAAAATATATGCTTGGTCGACTAATCAGAAGGCAAAACACTTACTTGGTCGACCGATAGAAATGCTTGGTCGACCAACTGAAGAACAAAACACTTACTTGGTCGACCGACAGAAATACTTGGTCGACCAACAGAGGCCTGAAACTTAAAAATCACTACGACAACCCACAAAAATCAACATCCCAAGCAAGATACACCAAATCTTGCTCCTCTAACATTCCTAATCAATCAAGTGTCATTTCTTTGAGAATTTAGGGTGAACTAAACCCTAATGAAATGTAGCATCCCAAAAATTTGGAGATAAGTAAAAATAATTAATTTGGGTGTTTGAGGATATTTGAAATTTTTTTAGAAAATATTTATTTATGATATTTTGAAGAAATAGGAAATTAAGATGATTAATTAAATTAATTGGATGTATTTAATAATAAAATATAATATAATAAAAATAATAACAATAATAATAGAAATTATAATAATGAGAACAAAAATAATAATGATAATAACAGATTTAATCAAATTAAATTAATTAGTTAACTAATTAACATATATATATATATAATTGTATGTGTGTGTGCGTGGCCTTATGTTGGCCATTACCTTTTTGTGGCTTAGAAGCCACTTGACTTTGGTATATATATATATAATGCAATCTTGGGTTGAAAGCCATTAAAGGCTTCAATTGAAGCATGCTGCGCTCACAGAAATAAGGAAGAGAATAGGGAGCTCGGGTAGCGCGAGGAATGGAGGAAAATGGGAAACAAATTTAAGAATCTTGAGATTATTTCATGATTAAATTAGTCAGGTAAGTGGGTAAAATTATTATAAGTATTATACTTTTAAATCACGGATTTTATACTGTTAGATTTGATTAATATAGGCCGTAAACTTATTATTTTTTTGTTAAACGTTTTACTTCGCAGTTGAAGTATGAGAGAAGCTACGATCGGCCATCTACAGGCAAGCTCCTAACCCTCTTATCGCGCTATTTATTTCCCGTTAAAGTCTTTGAGGTTTCTTGTACTCTAAACCCTCCCTCACATTAACTCGGTTCTACACATAAATAATAATAATCCGCGTAGAAACCATTTTACGACTTTTATTTTATTAATGAGTTTATTATTAATGGGATAAACTAAGTAAGGATGTCATGGCGTCTTTTATTTCAACCGTCACGGAGCTTCGTATCGCTCCGCTTTCCTTGGGAATGATGCCGAACCCATTGGGGTTAGGTTCTTAGAGAAATTGGTTATGGTTAGAATTAGGAGAATGTGTTAAAGAGTTTATTATGTATGTTGAGATGGTTTTATGTGAATGAAAAGTAATGAGAATGGTATTACGATGTTATGTGGTTATGTACATGAAGAGTTATGAGTTATGGAGAAATGTTATGTAAAGTTAAGCTGGGAAGATATAAAGTTAATAGTGTCAGTAAGTGTGTCTAAGGGTATGGGTACAAAGTCACTGACTGTTGATCGTGGGTCGTGGCAGTTGATGGCTGGATGTATGGGCGCCAGTCATCGGTTGTTACGATAAGCGCTAGACGGCCAGAAGAGCTGGTACTCTAGATTCCCGCCTTGGTTTGTGCATTTCATGATGTGTGTGCCACAAGGGGCTGGGTTGCATTCACGTGGGGACATGTTTTGTGTGTGATGGGATGTGTGAGCATTTATATGACTCGGTTGGTTTAAGAGCCAATTTGGGTACCCTAGGTGAGCATATGCATTTAGAGGCATCTCGCATGTGTGAATTCTTATGTGGGCGTTAGCATGACCTGATGCTTGGTTTATGGGGGCCTTGTCATCACGTTTATGCTACAAAAGTCGTTACATTTCTTATTTGTTACATGGTGAGAATGTGCGTTTTAGGTGATAAGTATGGGTGGTAGGCGTGGTCACGGTAAGACCTTGGGGTGAGACCCACGGCGGCGTGATCCACGATGTGGCCACGGTAAGACCTTGGGGTGAGACCCACGGCGGTGTGGTCCACGATAAGACCTTGGGGTGAGACCCACGGCAACAGTAAGACCTTGGGGTGAGACCCACGGCAATAGATTATGATGTGAGCAACAGGAATGGGCAAGTTAAGGACATGGTATGGAGGTAGCTTATAAAAGGCTGCCAACAGGTATGTATGTGGGACTCGGGTGCAATGTGTGACTTATGTGGGCCCCTGGTTCCTTATGTGCAGTTAACTTTATGTTATGCATGTAGAAGTAAGGTACATGTGGATCATGGCATGGTGTGGTTGCATTGGCATGAGTTGCATGGGTGGCTGCACTCTCACCCTGCAATTAAAACAAAATAAAAACAAATCATAATAAAATTTTTATATTTTTTTTTATTTTAGTGAGAGGTTTATACTCGCCAGTGTACGAGTGCAGTTGTAGTCCAAATTTAAATTTATATTTTCTGGATGAATCCAGGTCGTCCACTGAGAGATTTATTTATGGCAAAAGAAAAAGAATGTCACACACACGCACACGCATTTGGACAAATTGACAACAAGATTTTTTTATGGTTTTGTTTTTAGACAACAGATACTAGAAAATAAAGTAAGGCAAAAATTGAAATAAACATTAAACGTAAAAATATGAATTTGGATAGTGCTTGAGTTAAGACAATTTCAGTACCAACCCGTTGATTCCCAAATTTTAGCATAAAAAATTAGCAACATTAATTTAATTTCAGATATGAGGGTTTGTTATTAAATGCAATTAGAGATGATGATAGTTCTAGGTTAAGCAATCCCCATACATGATATGCGAGATTCTAATTTAAGCAACCACCATAAATCCAATTGTAATTAATACACAAAACAACTAAATTAATCATCTGGGTTTAGGTATGATAGCGTTTCCAGTTCTAGTAACTCTCATACATGGCATGAAAGCTCTAAGTTAGGCTTACGCTCCAATCCAAACCTAGTGATTTTTTAATAATTAATACACACTCATACTGAAATTTAAATTAATGTTACTTATTTAAAGCGCAGCTTTCTTTGGGAATCATTGGCGTTGGACACTGTCCTTGCCTTAACCCAAGATTAGATTTAACTACTCATTTTTATTTGAAAGTTAATTGACATAAATTTAAATGACGTAATTTAAATAACAGAATTTAAATGACAATAAATTTAAAGGCATAAACTAACCGGCCATTTAGGCGGTGGATAATTAAATGACAAGAATTAAAATTGCAGAAATTTAAAAGCATAAACTAACCGGCCATTTAGGCGGTGAATAATTAAATGACAAGAATTAAAATTGTAGAAATTTAAAGGCACAAATTAACCGGCCATTTAGGCAGTGAATAATAAAGTAATAATAAATGACATAAAAATTTAAAAGAAGAAAGAAAAAAGTAAGATTATAAGAGAAAGTACTAAAGAAAATGAGAAAGAACAAGAACAATTCTCAAAGAGAGAATTATAAGGAAACAACTAAACTTTTATTCAAGAATAATAATCACACTTACAAATGCAATCAAGTGAGCTATTTATAGGCCACAAGATGCAATACAAACCACACAATTTCAATTATTCAATTAGACATAATTATATCTAATGGGCACTCACACACTTAAAGTTAAATGGATTTTAGCTATAATACACACCTAATATTAAATGGATTTTAGCTAAAATACATACCTAATAAAGCACTCATAAAGTTAAATGGATTTTAGCTATAATATCCACCTAATAGTTAAATGGATTTTAGCTAAAAAACACACATAATAAAGCTCTCACATAAAAAATAAAAATAGATTTCTATAAATTGGTTTTTAATCTTCATTAGGATTAAAAATAATCCTTGGGCCTTCTCCAAATAATATCTTCCATGGGTTGCTCAAATTGGGCCTTAATTCTTCATGGGCTTGAATTCTTCATGGACTTTAATTTTTCATGGGCTTGATTTCTTCATAGGTTTGATTTCTTCATGGATTTGATTTCTTCATGGATTTGAATTCTTCATGGACTTGATTTCTTCATGGGCTTGAATTCTTCATGCCTAAAAAAAATAATAATAATAATTTAATGTTATTAATAAATTATATATTATATATATGTATTACACATGCACATATATATATTAGATTATATTATATATATATATTACATGCATGCATATAATGATGTATATGTATTATATATAATTTTATATATTATTATTATTATTATTAAATTTTACTTTAAAATTTCATTTCATTCATTTTTCAATTTAAACTTGCATATAACCATAAAATATATATTAATATCTAATTTAAACCATTTTTAAGATCAAAAGAAGGGTATAATTATAACAAAATTTTTACAAAATTAACCACTAATCAATGGGGTGTCATGGGAAGAGTCCTATCTTAAGCCCTCAGCCTTTCTTTTCTAGAGCTTGCTGAGTCTCGCGACTCATGTTGTTTTACATAATTCCAGGTACGTTCATCGGGGTTGGGTCCAAATCGACGTGTCATGGTAGCAAGTGCAGAGCTCTCCCGAACCTAGATCCTGGGTATCGTGTGTCTGGATGAAAGTAATGCTTTATGTTTGTGAGATGGAGGCATATTATGTAAGCCCAAGTGGGCCCAAGTGATGAAAGGTTTGTAAAGAGGTTTATGAGATGTTATAATAAAAAGAGATTATGATTTTAATAAGGATTTTTCATGAGTTGTAGTTGTATGTTGTTCGGTATCATTTTAGTAATAACCCTCTCACGGATCCTCTTGGTGCTCGGGGGCTCCGGGAGGCGGGCCGTTACATGAAAACTCACAAAAAGACCCATTGATGACAAAACACAAGATTTTAACGGAATGAGAAAATAATCCACCCATCAATATAAACTCATGATTTGGTCTCCTAACAAAATAGAAGATTCGAAAACAAGGAAACCAACTTGACCCATGAGAAAAATAACCAAAGTTGCATTATCAAGGAGAATCAACGTGAACTTGCAATGTAGAAGAAATAGAGTAGAAACTTGCATAACCAAAAAGAAATGCAAGAAGAACTTGCCTTTAATGAAGAAAAACCCACGGAGAAGAATGCACCCAGCTGCAACTTCACTTCAAGCTTCTATGGACATTAAAATGGACAAGAAGAAGAAGATGGTCGATCGGGAGGATAGAGAAGGAAGAAAAGAAAAAGACAAGGAAAAGAAAGAAGGCATGGAGGAAGGGATGGCCGCCCACCAACCTTCCAACCACTCCCTTGGCCAAATTACAACTTTACCCCTCTCCTTTGCACACACACCACAAGCCATTAAACCCATTGTGGTCATTTACCTCTTTTTCTTTTCTTTTTCATTTTCTTTTCTACTCCATTATACTCATAAATTCATTTATAATAAAACCCATTTCACCCTCACATTTTTCAATAAAGCAAGGACCATTTGGTCACTTTGCATTTTACAATTCTTTTATTCTTTTCTTTTAATCCACAAAATACAAATATATATATATATAATTTCATTTATTAAATTCCATCTCTCATATTTTACACATAGGCCTAAGCCCAATTCATTGGCTCAATTAATTATAATGGCCCATTTCCATTAGCCCACCAAAAGGGCCTCAACATAACATTAAGTCCTCATTAGACTTTTCATAATTCATTCATTTTGATTAATTAAAATATACAAATATTTATGCTCATGGGCCCAATGCCCATTTTATTAGCCCAACACAATGGGCCCAATATATATTCTTAGGTCCAAGGGCTTCTCAACCTCATTCTTAAATAAATCACAACCCAAAATAAATGGTTTCAATCCAAGTTTTCTTTAAAAGCCCAATCCCTTAAATTAGGCACATCGCAATATTTATAATATCTAATTATTGAGGCTAATTTATCACACATAGAAAATCATAATTCCAATAAAACTCTAGACCCACTAATGGGTCGTTACATGACATGTCTTAAATGTGGTAATTGATTGGCAAAAGAAATATATAAAGTCATACATGTATAATTAATTTTGAAAATTTGATTATTATCATTTATCTATATATATATTATAACAAAACAGCCGTTAAAATTTTTCCCGCCCATTTTCAGTTACTATTTTGATATTTTATTATGTTTTTTTAATTTTTTTTGCTTACCCAAAATGAAATTTTTATAGGTCATTAATTAAGTCTAGATTTTTGAAAAACATGTAATTCGTGAATCATGTAAATGGTTTTTTTCATAACTGAATAGTGTTTGGAAAATGTGTAAGCATGTTGGTATATGAAGAGCCAAGATCTAATCCATATTATTATTTTTTAAATATTAACATAAAATTTTAATTGAAATAAATTACAGAGAAATAAGACTTTTTTAAATTGGGAGAAATCTTGAGATATTAGGTAATACCGCCGAATATAAAGTAAATTTTTTATTATCATTTATATAATTAATTAATTATTTAAATTATCTTTATTTTATATAGTTTAATTAATTTAAATTTATTTTCTTAAAATTTTAAATGTTATAATTTTATATATAACTTAAATGTTATAATTTTATTTTTAACTTTATTTTTTTTGTTGCTTTCTTAAAAATTTGATCTATCTTAAATATGGTAATTGATTATCAAGAGAAATATGTAAAGTCATGTATGGAAAATTGATTATCATCATTTATATAATTAATTGATTATTTAAATTATTCTTATTTTATATATAGTTTAATTAATTTAAATTTATTTTTTATATTTTTGAATGTTATAATTTTATATATAATTTAAATATTATAATTTTATTTTTTAACTTTATTATTTTTGTTGCTTTTTAAAAAAATGACTTGTCTTAAATATGGTAATTGATTGTCAGGAGAAATATGTAAAGTCATGAATAATTAATTTTGAAAATTTGATTATTATCATTTATATAATTAATTGATTATTTAAATTATTTTTATTTTATATATAGTTTAATTAATTTAAATTTATTTTCTTATAATTTTAAATATTATAATTTTATATATAACTTAAACGTTATAATTTTATTTTTTAACTTTTTTTTTTTGCTTCCTTAAAAATTTGATCTATCTTAAATGTGATAATTAATTGTTATGAGAAATATGTAAAGTCATGTATAAATAATCAATTTTGAAAATTTGATTATTATTATTTATATAATTATTTATTTATTTAAATTATCTTTATTTTACATACAATTTAATTAATTTAAATTTATTTTTTATAATTTTAAATGTCATAATTTTATTTTTCAACTTAATTGATTATTGTCATTTATTTAATTCTCCTTTTTCCCATTAGTCTACTCTGAAGATGTGCTATATGTTGGACTTGGAGAAATTAAATGCAAATTATATTTGTGTTTTGAAAATTATGTTAAGTGAGTAAGATTCGAATTGTGTGGCAAAGCGTGGGAAAAAAGAGAAACTTAATGGTGGCATGTGATTTGATAAATTGAGAGAAATAGGAGAATTTGAAGGAAGATAAATTAATAAAAGATAGCAAATATCTCTCTCTTTTTCCTCTGCAGTCCCGTTCAACCCTTCAATTTCCTTCGTTCTTCTTTCTCGATTATTCTTCTCAAATTTTCTCTTTTTCTTTACTTTTATTTAGTAATTTTTCTTTTTCTTGGAACATGTAAATGGTTTTTTTCATAACTGAATAGTGTTTGAAAAATGTGTAAGCATGTTGGTATATGAAGAGCCAAGATCTAATCCATATTATTAATTTTTAAATATTAACATAAAATTTTAATTGAAATAACTTACAGAAAAATGAGACTTTTTTAAATTGGGAGAAATCTTGAGATATTAGGTAATACTGCCGAATACTACGTAAATTTTTTTATTTTATTTTATATATACTTTAATTAATTTAAATTTATTTTTTATAATTTTAAATGTTATAGTTTTATATATAACTTAAATGTTATAATTTTATTTTTTAACTTTATTTTTATTGTTTCTTTCTTAAAAATTTGACCTGTCTTGAATGTGATAATTGATTGTTAGGAGGAATATGTAAAGTCATGTATGGATAATTAATTTTAAAATTTTGATTATTATTATTATATAATTAATTTATTATTTAAATTATCTTTATTTTATATATATTTTAATTATTTTAAATTTATTTTTTATAAATTTAAATGTTATAATTTTATATATAACTTAAATGTTATAATTTTATTTTTTAACTTTATTTTTGTTTGTTGCTTTATTAAAAATGTGACATGTCTTAAATGTGGTAATTGATTGTCAGAAGAAATATGTAAAGTCATACATGTATAATTAATTTTGAAAATTTGATTATTATCATTTATCTATATATATATTATAACAAAACAGCCGTCAAAATTTTTCTCGCCCATTTTCAGTTACTATTTTGATATTTTAGTATTTTTGTAAGCACCCCCGCTCGGATATCCCAACCACCCGGTCTATCCGAACGAGTGCGCTCACAGAAGGGAAGAGGAATAGACAAAAGACAAAAATGCCTTGGCATGCATAAATAAGAAATTTAACAGCGGAAGAAAAACGGTAAACATGCATGCCCACAAGCACCCCGCTGATACAGCGGTCATGGAGTATATAAAAATACATACAGACCCTGTGCCAACAATAGGAGGTACAAATGATAACCTAGCACAGTCAAAAATAAAAGACAGCGTCTCTAGCAAAACATCAGAGATGATGGGGGCAGCTAACTGTACACCTTACCAACGCGGCCGACTGCTAAGTGGAACGATCCTCGCCCTCGGCCTTTGCTTTACCCTTACCTGGAATGATGGAAAGCAAGGTGAGTCGCAAGACTCAGCAAGTTTATAAGAAATGAAAGGCTATAAATAAAAGAAGAGACCATCCCAAACACAGCCCCACAAGTACACACAAGTCATGAGACGCTACAACACAACAGTGCAGTATAGTAAGAGCACATACCGGTCCTTGGGGCCCACACAAGACACCTGGCACCCAAGTCCCATACCAACCTGCCGCTGCCCTGAAAGGCAACAATATCCTCAACAAACCTGTGCGCACTGTCCCGGGGCGGTACTCCCGTCACCCGTATCCACGTCGGTACTCCCGACAACCGAGCCATAGGCTCCCTCGGAACGGTACTCCCGTCCGAGAACTAAATACTATCAGTAGCCATGCAATGCACATAAAATGCAATGGCGTAGTGAGCAACAACGTGATACCAGGCGCCCATACATCCAAGCATCAGGCCATGCTCCGCCCATATAGTAAGCCACACACGATGCATATGCCCGTGCTGGATGCATCATAATCAAGCTAAAATGCCCGTGACCAAGCATAACCAAATCATGTTAATCCCAACATGCAGCCCGTACCCATGTGCACATCAAGCCATGCAACGAGAATAAAATATAAGCAGGCATGCTATAATCACATAACGGCTAAGCAAGTTAGCAGTGCCTGGCACCGGTCAACGGTCAGTGGGTAGGAGAGACTCGCCGGCGGCCTAAGGTAGTCCGTACGACAGTCACTCCGTCACCGAACCATCGATCCTAGCCCCCACTGCACAACCGCTCCAGCCAGAAAATAACCAAAAATCCAATTAATACCCGAACCGCTAAGAACCTAGCCCCGGGTGAGTACGGCATCATTCCCAACAGGCAGGGGGTGGCACAAACCCCCGTAGGCAACCAACGAATAAAACCCACGAGATCCATTTAATAAATTAAATCTTAAACTAACCGTTTAAAAACTTCATAATTAATTAATGGCCGAAACAAACGAAGGGAGGCCCAATAAATCGCCAACGACAGAAACGACGAGATAGGTAAGAAGAACTTGCCTTAACAGAGATATCCTTAGGCTCGTTGGGTCCAAAAGCAGTAAAAATTATACAAACTGCAATATCCCAATTATTTGCCAAAATTAATAAAATTGGACGCAAAACGAAATTCTGACCGTACAGAATATTAATTACTAGCTGCTCTACATACCTGGATAATTAAATCAGGGATTAAACGGAGTTTAATCCAATTTTTGAAGCCCCAAAATCTCAGAAATTTCTCTCGCGCACGCTGCTGTTCTTTTCTGCAATTTCCTTACTGTTCGCATGCAAAAAGAACGCCCGAAATCGGGCTTAAATCGGCCAAAAACGAGCGGCTGAGGCGCGGCCACGTGGCAGCGCGCGGGCCAGCCACTGGGAGCCACCGCCATTGACGAAACGACGTCGTTTCGACGTCTAGAGGCTGAATTAAATCAGCCAAAAATCCCCCCCTCGCGCGCCTGCCCGCGGATTCGAAGCCGCGTCCACCGCCTGGCCGCCTCGCGCGCGACCGCTCGCGCTCGCATGCATCTTCAACCTATATATGCATTATGATATATTTAAGGTGATTTGAGCTCTTTTCTGCAATACACGCCAGCACCCAAAACTTTTCATTAATTGCACTAACGCCCACTTAATTAATTACATTAACTCCCGAAATTTCTGAAAATCCCATTATTGAATTTCTTTTAATTTTCCTGTAATTCCAGAAATTCCTAAAACAAATTAATTAATTATTTTAATTTCTTATTTCCTTAAAATCACATAAGTAAATTTTATTAAATCACAACAAATTATTTTAATATTTCCTTTAATTTAAATTACCCCAAAATTAAATTAAATTGGCATTTACGGGGCGTTACAATTTTTTTTAATTTTTTTTGCTTACCCGAAATGAAATTTTTATAGGTCATTAATTAAATCTAGATTTTTGAAAAACATGTAGTACGTGAAACATGTAAATGGATTTTTCATAACTGAATAGTGTTTGGAAAATGTGTAAGCAAGTTGGTATATGAAGAGCCAAGATCTAATCCATATTATTAATTTTTAAATATTAACATAAAATTTTAATTGAAATAAATTACAGAAAAATGAGACTTTTTTAAATTAGGAGAAATCTTGAAATATCAGGTAATACCGCCAAATACTAAGTAAATTTTTTATTATCATTTGTATAATTAATTAATTATTTAAATTATCTTTATTTTATATAGTTTAATTAATTTAAATTTATTTTCTTAAAATTTTAAATGTTATAATTTTATATATAACTTAAATGTTATAATTTTATTTTTTAACTTTATTTTTTTTGTTACTTTCTTAAAATTTGATATGTCTTAAATATGATAATTGATTGTCAGGAGAAATATGTAAAGTCATGTATGAAAAATTGATCATCATCATTTATATAATTAATTGATTATTCAAATTATTCTTATTTTATATATTGTTTAATTAATTTAAATTTATTTTTTATATTTTTAAATGTTATAATTTTATATATAATTTAAATATTATAATTTTATTTTTTAACTTTATTATTTTTGTTGCTTTTTAAAAAATTGACTTGTCTTAAATATGGTAATTGATTGTAAGGAGAAATATGTAAAGTCATGAATAATTAATTTTGAAAATTTGATTATTATCATTTATATAATTAATTGATTATTTAAATTATTTTTATTTTATATATAGTTTAATTAATTTAAATTTATTTTCTTATAATTTTAAATATTATCATTTTATATATAACTTAAACGTTATAATTTTATTTTTTAACTTTTTTTTTTTGCTTCCTTAAAAATTTGACCTATCTTAAATGTGATAATTAATTGTTATGAGAAATATGTAAAGTCATGTATAGATAATTAATTTTGAAAATTTGATTATTATTATTTATATAATTAATTATTTATTTAAATTATATTTATTTTACATACAATTTAATTAATTTAAATTTATTTCTTATAATTTTAAATTTCATAATTTTATTTTTCAACTTAATTGATTATTGTCATTTATTTAATTCTCCTTTTTCCCATTAGTCTATTCTGAAGATGTGTTATATGTTGGACTTGGGAGAAATTAAATGCAAATTAAATTTGTGTTTTGAAAATTATGTTAAGTGAGTAAGATTTGAATTGTGTGGTAAAGCGTGGGAAAAAAGAGAAACTTAATGGTGGCATGTGATTTGATAAATTGAGAGAAATAAGAGAATTTGAAAGAAGATAAATTAATAAAAGATAGCAAATATCTTTCTCTTTTTCCTCTCCAGTCCCGTTCAACCCTTCAATTTCCTCTATTCTTCTTTCTCGATTATTCTTCTCAAATTTTATCTTTTTCTTTACTTTTATTTAGTAATTTTTAACTGTATTTTTTTTACCCAGTTTGATCTTCTGGTGTAACATAGCACCACTATTCTGTCAAGTGACTTATGTGAATGCAACTAAGAAAAATTAGGCCTTGAGGGTTCGTGTGGTACGCACACATGAGATAAATACACGTGAAAATAATAATAATAAAAAACGTCTACCCTTGAATGCATATTTCAAAATAAAAATGTTAGTTATCGTTTATTCTTTTTTTTTTTTCCTGTTATTGTGTAATTTTTGTATTTTTTACGCATTGCTTATTATATTACGTGTTAATTTAGGTTTATTTTTTATATGATTTCGAGTTAGAGTTATGTGCTTTTAATTGTTCATCTACCCTTGAATGTATATAAGGAAATCTTTTAAAATCTGTAATCCTTTTGTTGTATTCTCATGATTGTAACACGATTATTTTATTTATTTTTTATTTCTTTATTGTGATTTTCATTAATTGTAACTACTAAATTATATAACTTTCACTTATATATTATAACCAAACAGCCATCAAAATTTTTTCCGCCCATTTTCAATTACTATTTTGATATTTTATTATATTTTTTAATTTTTTTATTTACCCGAAATGAAATTTTTATAGGTCTTTAATTAAGTCTAGATTTGTGAAAAATGTGTAGTTATTGGAACACGTAAATGGTTTTTTTATGATTGAATAGTGTTTGGAGAATGTGTAAGCATGTTGATATATGAAGAGAAAAGATCTAATCTATATTATTAATTTTTAAATATTAACATAAAATTTTAATTGAAATAAATTACAGAAAAATGATTTTTTTTTAAATTGAGAGAAATCTTGAGAATCAAGTAATACCGTCGAATACCGACTACCAAGTAAATTTTTTATTTTATTTTCATTTTATATATAGTCTAATTAATTTAAATTTATTTTTTTATAATTTTAAATGTTATAATTTTATATATAACTTAAATGTTATAATTTTATTTTTTAACTTTATTTTTATTTGTTATTTTCTTAAAAATGTGACATGTCTTAAATGCGGTAATTGATTGCTAGGAGAAATATGTAAAGTCATGTATGTATAATTAATTTTGAAATTTTGATTATTATCATTTATATAATTAATTAATTATTTAAATTATCTTTATTTTATATAGTTTAATTAATTTAAATTTATTTTCTTATAATTTTATATATAACTTAAATATTATAATTTTATTTTTTAACTTTATTTTTTTTGTTGCTTTCTTAAAAATTTGATTTGTCTTACATGTGGTAATTGATTGTCAGGAGAAATATGTAAAGTCATATATGGATAATTAATTTTGAAAATTTGATTATTATCATTTATATAATTAATTGATTATTTAAATTATTCTTATTTTATATATAGTTTAATTTATTTAAAATTATTTTTTATATTTTTAAATATTATAATTTTATATATAATTTAAATATTATAATTTTACTTTTTAACTTTATTTTTTTATTACTTTTTTAAAATTTGACCTGTCTTAAATGTGGTAATTGATTGTCAGGAGAAACATGTAAAGTCATCGATAATCAATTTTGAAAATTTGATTATTACCATTTACATAATTAATTGATTATTTAAATTATCTTTATTTTATATATAGTTTAATTAATTTAAATTTATTTTCTTATAATTTTAAATATAACTTAAATGTTATAATTTTATTTTTTAACTCTTTTTTTTTTTTACTTCTTTAAAAATTTGACCTATCTTAAATGTGGTAATTAATTATTAGAAGAAATATTGAAGTCATGTATGGATAATCAATTTTGAAATTTTGATTATTATTATTTATATAATTAATTGATTATTTAAATTATCTTTATTTTACATACAATTTAATTAATTTAAATTTATTTTTTATAATTTTAAATGTCATAATTTTATTTTTCAACTTAATTGATTATTGTCATTTACTTAATTCTCCCTTTTTCCATTGGTCTACTCCGAAAATGTGCTATATGTTGGACTTGGGGAAATTAAATTTGTGTTTTAAAAATTATGTTAAGTAAGATTCGAATTGTGTGGCAAAGCATGGGGAAAAAAAGAAACTTAATGGTGACATGTGATTTGATAAATTGAGAGAAATTGGAAAATTTGAAGAAAGAAAAATTAATAAAAAAAAACAAATCTCTCTCTCTCTCTCTTCTTCCTCTTCATTCCCATTCAACACTTTCATTTCCTCTCTTCTCCTTTCTCAATTTTTCTTCTTAAATTTTCTCTTCTTCTTTACTTTTATTTAGTAAATTTTAACCGTATTTTTTTATCCAGTTTGGTCTTCTGGTGTAACATAGCACTACTATTATGTCAAGTGAGTGATATAAATGCAACTAGGAAAAATTAGACCTTGAGGGTTCGTGTGGTATACACATATGAAACAAATACACGTAAAAATTTAAAAAAAAAAGTCTACCCTTGAATGCATATTTTAGAATAAAGAGGTTGGTTATCGTTTATTCTTTTTTTTTTTTTTTCTGTTATCGTGTAATTTTTGTATTTTTTTTACGCATTGCTTATTGTATTATGTAACACCCGAGAATAATTTTGAGGATAAAAATGATGTTTGATAAAGGGCATAATTGGAATTTTGGGAAAAATAAGACTATAGGGCACACTAACACAGCTTTGGACGACCGAATTAATCAGAGGGAGTACCTCGGACCCTAGATAGCCAAGGAAAATGGTATAATATCGACGAGCAATTAAAATTATGATTTTTAGTGATGAAAGAAATGAGATCGGGAACATTTTTCGGTACAGCAAAAAAATATAGCTGCCAATTAGGTCGTATTACCGAATTGCTGTAAACAACGTCCAAAAAGTCAACGGAGAGTGTCAAGTACTAGTATTCGATGTATAGAACAACCCTTAAGTGGTTTCAGGTTGAATCAAGTAGATTTAAGGTTAAATAAATCAATCGGGCCTAAGTGTAATTTTCTAAAATTGCCCGAGGAGGGTCTAAACGACAATTTTTCAAAAGTTTCAAGGGAGAAATGAGAAGTACCAATCTTGAGGGTTTTAGTGATGGTGCTAGAAAGATCAGGGGCTTGAGGATAAGGACCAAAATGCAAAAGGAAATTCGAGGGGGCCAAACTGTAATTTTTGAAAATCTGCCATGGTTGGACAGATTTGGCCGCGATTTGTGGCCAGAAAATCCGGCGATTTGGGCAGCCTAGGGTCGTCAGGGAATGGCCTAGGGTGGCCTAGGAGGCGTGGGGAAGAAGGCTTGGCCGGAGATCGGCCACGTGGGGGCGGATTTTGGCTATAAATAACCAAGGGTTCGGCCGAGAAGGAAGCACCAAATCGAGCTCGTTTTTGAGCGATTTTTGGAGCTTTGATAGAGGGCTTTTGGTCTCTAGGAGTCAAGGATCATTTTGGGATCGATTTTAGGCGTTTTGGAGTAGGTTTGAGGGGGTTTTGAACTCGGTCGAGGGTTTGAGGCGGTCCGCCTTTCGCCGCCTGCAACAGGCCATTTGGGCCACTTTCCGGTGGCCTTTCGACCTGATTTTTGTGGCATCGTGATTGATTCTCCAAGGGCTTTCAAACGGCACCGATTTTGTAGCCATCGGAGCAGTTGCCGGCGACCGACTCAAGGTAGAAGACGACCCGCGCATGACTGCCACGCGCCAGTTCAATCCAGTCAGCCACACGCCCGCGCATGAGGGCGCGTGACACTTCAGGTAATTTTGAAATTTTTTTATTTATTTTAAGAAAATTAAATTATAAATTATTATGTAAAAATATTTGAGAAAATAGTCGTATAGATATTTATTTTGGATTATTAGAGAAGAAAATGGGAGAAAAATAGGAAAATTGTGAGAAAATTAAGGAAAATTATAATTGTTGGATAAATGTGATGATTAGGGTGCCTTGAGGGTTGAGACGAAGTGACTCGTGCGAAGTTCGAAGAAGGCACGCAAATCAAGGCGTACCGCGCTTGTCGAGAAGAATTTGAAATTTCGCCAGAGGTGAGTGTTCGCCCCCAACTTTGTTTTGACTTATGAGTGGTTCTACCCGAAGGGACCTTGAGTGACATGTGAATAGTTTACTGTGAATACTCATCCCTATGGCCTGGTGTATTATGGTTGTCCAAACAGTTATTTACACATGCATTGAATTTCGTACAGTAAATTGCATACATTGAGATGTTGATTTTTATGCATGTTATGATTTTTCGGCATTGACTTGTTTTGTGTCGTCCATGTGGGACGTGGGTTGGTAACTTGTGACGTAGCCCAGAGTGACAGCACTCGGGATGCGTACCTAGGATTAATGCTAGGTGACCCACTTGGGACGGGGCTGAGACGGACTTCACCCTACGGGACCCAAGTGGCGGGGCTGAGAGTGGACACCACCCCGGTTGTTGGCTCAAGTGGCGGGGCTGCGAGTGGACACCACCCTAGGTTCCTTTGAGCAATAGCATTAATGCCAAGGTGACGTCGATTCCGAGGATAGTGCTGATGTGACACTCTTGGGGCTAGGGTTGCGTTGGGTTTTGGAATGCTTTTGAGTTGGAGCGTAAAGCCTAACAATGACAATGGGGTGATTCCCGGGTTCATATGTCGAGGTTGTCCCTCTTAAGCATGATTGTTTTGCCAATGAGCCGAAGTGGTCGTGTCGCCTTTAGAGAGATTGCATTTTCCTCGGTTAGGGTTAAGTGCTATGTGAGATTCTCTTAGGCTGGTGCATGTCGGGATTTATCGATTTTGTATATGATTTTTCATATCTGCATGAAAACGTTTTTGAACTCTCACTTAGATGATTCAGCATCTAATTTGGACTATGTCCCTGGAATATTCAAACGTTCCAGGTGAAAGCAGTGGCGCCAAGGGAAAGAATATCATTGAGATGTAGCGGCTATGTTTAGTTTTTGTAGGTTTTGTCCATGATTACGATGTTCAGAGGTTATGTAATATTTTGATATTTTCATGTGAAACATCGATTTAGTTATTGTAAAGGAATTGTCGTTTATATATCATTAAGGTTTCGATCTTGCTTCCGCTGATGTGATTGTTGATACCTGTCTTAGTTTATTATTAAATTTTGATATGCTAAGAAGGTACGATCGGGATTAACGAAAAATGATTATGATGAAGGTATATGTATTGAGAGACTTATGTTGTGTGTTCGATGTTGAAAAAAAAAAAAAAAAAAATTCCCGAAATCTCGAGTTAACGCTCGTTGTGGGAAAATGGGGCGTTACATATTACATGTTAATTAAGGTTTATTTTTTACATGGTTTCGGGATAGAGTTATGTGCTTTTTATTGTTCGTCTACCATTGAATGTATATAAAGAAATATTTCAAAATTTGTAATCATTTTGTTGTATTCTCGTGATTGTAACATGATTATTTTGTTTATTTTTTATTTCTTTATTGTGATTTTTATTTATTATAACTACTAAATTATACAACTTTCGCTTTAACGATTTTTTTTTTTTTTAAGATATCCATGCATCGCATGGGTGATCCACTAGTATATATATTATAACAAAACAACCGCCAAATTCTTTTCCCACCCATTTTCAGTTTCTATTTTGATATTTTATTATGTTTTGTTTTTTTTTCCTTACCCAAAATAGAATTTTTGTAGATCATTAATTAAGTTTAGATTTATGAAAAACGTATAGTTCTTGGAATCTGTACATAATTTTTTTTAGCTAAAAAGTGCTTGGAGAATGTGTAAGCATGGTATATGAAGAGACAATAATATCTAATTCATATTATTCATTCTTAAATATTAATATAAAATTTTAATTAAAATAAATTACAGAAAAATGAGATTTTTTTAAATCGGAAGAAATTTTGAGATATCAAGTAATACCACCGGATGCCAAGTAAATTTTTAAAAAAAATAAATTTAATTTTTTATTTTATTTCCCATATTTATCTCTCATTCTCTCTCAATAAAGCCACAACTCAAAACTCTAAAACACTTAATTAGTTTCAAAATCATGCAAAAAAAAAGTAAAAATCATATATATTTTTATGTTATTACTTAATTTTAAAAAATAATTAGTTGGTAGGTTATGTTAAATTAGTTATTTAGGTAAAATTAGATTATTTTAAATAAGTCGTTTAAGTTATTTTGACAAAATTAATATTTTGTATAGGGTATTTATATTTATCACATATTGTCGTTTTTTTTTTGAAAAATTTATTATGTTTTATATTTTTATTATTGACAGTAGGAATATGTAAAGTCATATATGAATAATTAATTTTGAAAATTTGATTATTATAATTTATATAATTAATTAATTATTTAAATTATCTTTTTTTATATATAGTTTAATTAATTTAAATTTATTTTCTTATAATTGTAAATGTTATAATTTTATATATAACTTAAATACTATAATTTTATTTTTTAACTTTTTTTTTTTTTGCTTTCTTAAAAATTTGACCTATTTTGAATGTAGTAATTGATTGCCAGAAGAAATATGTAAAGTTATGTATGGATAATCAATTTCAAAAATTTTATAATTGTCATTTATATAATTAATTGATTACTTAAATTATCTTTATTTATATATAGTTTTAATTAATTTAAATTTATTTTTTATATTTTTAAATATTATAATTTTATTTTTTAACTTATTTTTTTCGTTACTTTCTTAAAAATTTGACCTGTATTGAATATGATAATTGATTACCAAGAGAAATATGTGAAGTCATGTACGGATAATCAATTTTAAAATTTTGATTATTATCATTTATATAATTAATTAATTATTTAAATTATCTTTATTTTATATATAGTTTAATTAATTTAAATTTATTTTATTATAATTTTAAATATTATGATTTTATATATAACTTAATTAATTATTATCATTTATTTAATTAGTTTAACCGTATTTTTTTATTTTCAACCAATTAGTTTTAACCATGTTTATGGTTTGTCAATGTAAACGGATTTTGTCAAATAATTTAATTCTTTGGAAATCATCCCAGCATTAAAATTTATGATTAATAGTTATTTTTTAACTTTAAATTTTCTAAGAGGAATATGTAAAATCATGTATGGATAATCAATTTTGAAAATTTGATTATTATCATTTATATAATTAATTGATTATTTAAATTATCTTTATTTTATATATAGTTTAATTATTTTATTTTTTTATAATTTTAAATGTTATAGTTTTATGTAATTTTATATTTTAATTAATTTAATTTAATTTTTTAAATTTTAAATGTTATAATTTTATATATAACTTAATTGATTATTATCATTTATTTAATTAGTTTAACCGTGCTTTTGGTTTTCAATCAATTAATTTTAATCGTATTTCTTGTTTGTCAATGTGAATAGGTTTTGTGTAACAATTTAATGTTTTGAAAGTTGTCATAGCATTAAGCTTTTCAGTTAATAGTTATTTTTTAACTCTTTTTTTTTTTTGTTACTTTCAAACAAGTTTGACCTATTTTAAATGTGGTAATTAATTGTTAGGGAGAAGATATTAAATCATGTATAGATAATCAATTTTGAATATTATAATTTATATAATTAATTAATTATCTTTATTTTATATATGTTAGTTAATTAATTTAAATTTATTTTTTTAAATAAGTGTTATTTTGACAAAATTAATATTTTTCTATATATATTATAACAAAACAGCCGTCAAATTCTTTTCCCGCCCATTTTCAGTTTCTATTTTGATATTTTATTATGTTTTATTTTTTTTTACCCAAAATAAAATTTTTGTATATCATTAATTAAGTCTAGATTTATGAAAAACGTATAGTTCTTGAAACCTGTACATAGTTTTTTTTAGCTTAAAAGTACTTGGAGAATGTGTAAGCATAGTATATGAAGAGACAATAATATCTAATCCATATTATTAATTCTTAAAAATTAATATAAAATTTTAATTAAAATAAATTATAGAAAAATGAGATTATTTTAAATCGGAAAAAATTTTGAGATATCAAGTAATACCATCGGGTGCCAAGTAAATATTTTTAAAAAATAAATTTAATTTTATTATATTTTATATTTTTATTATTGGCAGGAGGAATATGTGAAGTCTCGTATGGATAATTAATTTTAAAATTTTGATTATTATCATTTATATAATTAATTGATTATTTAAATTATCTTTATTTATATATATAGTTTAATTAATTTAAATATATTTTTTATAATTTTAAATGTTATAATTTTATATGTAGCTTAAATATTATAATTTTATTTTTTAACTTTTTTTTTTGTTATTTTCTTAAAAATTTGACTCATGTATGGATAATGAATATGTAAAGTTATGTCAAAGTGAACAGATTTTATGTAACAGCTTAATTTTTTACAAGTCATCTTAACATTAAGACTATGCTCTCTTTATTTTTCAATTTTTAGTTTTGAATTTTGAATTAATTTTTAGTTTTCTGTTTTGATAATCTATTTTTAGAAAATTAAAATACGTTCTCTTTATCATTTTGAAAAATTATTTCTCAAAATAGAAAATTAGAAAACGCATTCTCTTTAAAATTTTAAAAATATTTTGTTAATAATATTTTATTCAATAAATTTGATTATTCAATAAATTAGAAATATTTAATATTAATATATTATTAAAAATATATATATATATTTTAAAGTTAATGAATTTTGTAATATTTTTTCTCATTACAGTAATAAAATATTAATAAATAAATGTATTTTAAGTTTAGAGTTTATTTTAGATGAACTCAAAACAACTTTTTGTTGTTTTGAGTTTTCTTTAGAATTTATTTCTTATTTTCAAAAATGTATTTTTAAAAACAGTAAAAAGAACGCATTTTCATCATTTTAGAAAATTAAAAATAAAAAATGACTTGAAAACAACAAAGAAAATGCAGCCTAAGTTTTTCAGTTAATATATATATATTTTTTTGGTTACTTTCTAAAACTTTTGACTTATCTTAAATGTGGTAATTAATTATCAGGAAGAAGATGTGAAATCAGGTATAGATAATCAATTTTGAAATTTTGATTATTATAATTTATATAATTAATTTAATTTTTTTTAATAATTTTAAATGTTATAATTTTATTTTTTAACTTTTTTTTTGGTTGATTTTTTTAAAAATTTGACATGTTTTGAATGTGATAATTGATTATCAAGAGGAATATGTGAAGTCATGTATGGATAATTAATTTTGAAATTTTGATTATTATCATTCATATAATTAATTAATTATTTAAATTATCTTTATTTTATATATAGTTTTATTAGTTTAAATTTATTTTTTTAATTTTAAATGTTATAATTTTATATATAACTTAAATGTTATAATTTTAATTTTTTTAACTTTATTTGCAAACATAGTGAAGTTTTTAGTGTAATGAAGTTGGTAATTAACTCTAATTTGATCTCTAAGTGCACGTGTATGCTAAAAACAAGTCAAGTTAGTATAGTGTTTAAGCTTTTAAGGTTTGCAATGTATTAAGAATGACTATATGCTAAAACATGTTCTAATATGTCATGCTCACATTTATCAACAGTAAAAGTCTGATCTTTATTGAAAAATTGAAAAGATCGAAATTGAGGAGAAAAATGTGTTTCATCAATTTTTAGAATTTAATATCTATATTTGTAAAATAAGTTTGGGGGTTCCTAATATGTATGACGTAAGTACTAATTAATGACATTATATTCTAGATTTCTTCATCTAATGATGAGGTTACTACGTCGCTGAAGTCGGGTCGTGAGTTATAGATACATTGGAAAACTATGAAGGGTGTTTTGCCAAAAGGGCTCTCCTTAGCGATTTGTTGACTAATGCAACTAAGAAGATTTGATTGATAATCAAGAAGGAGAATAATTGAAAAAAGTTTATCTAATTGGTTTCGGATTACAATATTTTTTTCTTATTTTTTATTATGACCTATTCCTATAAAACTTTTGAGGTTGTTTTGTTAATTGTTAGTGAATTTTATTTGTTGGCTTTTGTTATAATTTCTTATGCAAGGTAAACTTGGTTTGTTGATTTTTTATTTCTAAATATTTTGGTTGCTGCTGGATTTATATCTAGGCAATTTGTTTGATCTACATATTTTTTGTTTTCTTTTATTATTTAATTTTTTTCTTTTTCTTTTTTTACTGATTCACACTTATGTATTTGCTCATTTTTTATGTTCTTTCACTTCTATTTATTTGTATATTTTTTTTAGTTCACTAATTTATAGTGGGTGTTTAACGTTCCTAAGTACATTCTTACCCGCATTCGTTTTTTTTTCACTGCACAAATTATTCTTTTCGACATATTGCACAAGAATTTATCATAATTGAGCTAAAGTTTAATAACATACACAATATTGAAATCATAACGAACAATAAATATCTTCAATCAAATAATTAATGAAACAGATCAAGAAATCACCATTTATATTAAGTAATCAACTACCTTGCTACTGAGAGTTCAGAATAAGACATGCCACATTTTTAGTGTTTCGTACATCAAAGTGAAAATAGTGTATTAGAAATGGTAGACGTTAATCTCACTCTAATAAGTCACGAATACTATAGACATTGGATACAATTTTTTGTTAAAAACATACATATGTGTTAGTAGAAAGACCATGATAAAAGTATAAAAGATGTCAAAAAATAAAAAAAAAAGGGCAGACAAAAAGGGCATATATATTCCAGAATAATTGAATAACTAATTTTGTTGTATGTTTGTTCATTTCTCATGATTACAATATGATTATTTTGTTTATTTTTTACTTTTTTATTATGATGTTTATTTATTATAACTACTGAATTATGTAACTTCTACTTTAACGATTATTTTTTTTCTTGTGATATCCGTGCATCGCACGGGTGATGCACTAGTTAATATATATATACACACAGGAAAAGTCCGATAATAAAGGCCATATAAATTTGATAATGAAGGTTGGAATAGTCCGATCGAAATAGCCCGATCATAAAAGTCCGATCACAAAAGCCCGATCGGAGAAGTCTGATAATGAAGGCTAGAAAAGTCCGATCGAAAAACCCCGATTGGAAAAGTCCGATCAAAAAAGTCTAATAATGAAGGCTGAAAAAGTCCGATCGTAAAAGTCCGATTGGAAAAGTCCAATCGGAAAAGCCCAATCGAAAAGTCTGATGGAGAAGTCCGATAATGAAAGGCATAGAAGTCTAATAATGAAGGTTGTAAAAGTCCGATTAGAGAAGTTCAATTGGAGAATTATGATTCGATTTTCTGATGAAGGCCGTTGAACTTCATCATCGATCTCTCTCTTTCACCCTCTCTCTCCCTCCCGCCAGCGCCGCCGTCACCCCCCACCATTGCTCAATCAGTCGTCTATCGCCTTTCTTGTCGTCGGCCATTTTATATATATTGTTGTGTGTGTATATATGTTGTTGTGTGTGTGTGTATATATATGTTGTTGTAAGCACCCCCGCCCGGATATCCCAATCGCCCGGTCTATCCGAACGAGAGCGCCTACCTAAGAGAAGAGAAACAAACACAAGACGAAAATACCATGGCATGCATACATACGAAAAATACAACAGCGGAAGCAAAACAATATACATGCACGCCTACAAGTACCCTGCTGGAACAGCAGTCAAGGAGTACATAAAAATATATACAAACCCTGTGCCAATAAGTAGGAAAAACGAGGGACAACCCGGCACAGTCAAAAATAAGAGTCAGGACTCATAACAAAACATCAGAGAAAACGGGGGCAGCTAAATGTACACCCTACCGACACGGCTGGCTGCTAGGTAGCGCGGTCCTCGCCCTCGACTTTAGCTTTACCCTTACCTGAAATGATGGAAAGCAAGGTGAGTCGCAAGACTCAATGAGTTTATATGAAAAGGAAGGCTGTAAATGAACCAGAATAAGAGATCATCCCAAAAATAAACCCACATGTACACACAAGCCATGTGACGCAACAACGCAACAGTGCACCATAATAAAACACATACCGGTCATTGGGGCCCACATAAAACACCTGGCACCCAAGTCCCATACCAACCTGCCGCTGCCCTGAAAGGAAACATAAATCACCACAAACCTGTGCGCACTGTCCCGGGTCGGTACTCCCGTCACCCGTATCCCTGCCGGTACTCCCGACAGCCGAGCCAAAGGCTCCCTCGGAACGGTACTCCCGTCCGAGAACTAATAACTACCAGTAACCATGCAATGCATATAAAATGCAAGGCGTAATGAGCATCAACGTGATACAAGGCGTCCATACATCCAGGCATCAGGCCATGCTCCGCCCACGTAGTAAATCACACGCGATGCATATGCCCGTGCTGGATGCAACCTGACCAATCTAAAATGTCCGTGATCAAGCATAACCGTATCATGATGATCCCATCATGCAGCCCGAACCCATGTGCATATCAAACCATGCAACAAAAATAAAATAATCAGGCATGCTATAATCACATAATGGTAGAGTAGGTCAGCAGTGCCTGACACCAGTCAGCGGTCAGTGACCAGGAGAGACCATCTAATGGCCTAAAATAAACTGTATAACAGTCACACCGTCACCGTACAGCTAACCCTTGCCCCCACTGCCTAACCACTCTAGCCAATAAATAACCAAAAATCTAATAATAATACCCGACAGCTAAGAACCCAGCCCCGGGTGAGTACGACATCATTCCCATAGGCTTGGGGGTGATACAAACCCCGGTAGGCATCCAACGAATAATACCCTCGAAACCAGGTTAATAAATTAAATTATTAAACACACTGTTTAAATTCCATAATTTATTAACAGATAAATCCAATGAAGGGAGGTCAAATAAATTGACATCGAAAGAATCGACAATGAGGGTATATAGAACTTGCCTTTCCGAAGATAGCCTTAAGCTCAATTTGACCAAACGCGGTCAAAGTTATACAAACTGTAATATTCCAATTATTGACAAAATTAATAAAATTGGGCCCCAAATGAAATTTCAACCGCAGAGATTGTTAATTACTAAATTAATTACATACCTGGATAATTAAATCAGGGATTAAACAGAGTTTAATCTGATTTTTGAAGCCCCAAAATTCTCAGATTTCTCCCGCGAACGCACTGCTATTTCTGTAAAAATTCCTTACTTCTTGCTATTCAAATTCACGCCCGAAATCGGGCTAAATTGCGGCCAAAAGAAGTGGCCAGCGCGCGGCCACGTGGCAGCGCTGGGCGGCCACCGCCTTCAGCCCAAAACGACGTCGTTTTGAAGTCAAGGGCTGAATTAAATCAGCCAAAATTCCCCCCCTCGCGCGCAGCCCCCGCAACTCGAAGCCGCGTCCACTGCCTGGCCGCCTCGCGCACGAACCGCCCTCGCCCGCGCCCACGCTCGCATCTAACCTATATATGACTTAGGTTATATTTAATGTGATTTTTGCCCCTTTCCCCGAATCACGCCAGCACCCCTAAACTTCCATTATATTACACTCTGACCCCCTATTATAATTACAGAAATGCCCGAAACTTCTAAAAATCCCACAACTTGATTTATTTTAATTTTTTTCTCTTTCCAGAAATTCCCAAATAACAAAATTAATTATCTTAATTTCTTATTTCCTTAAAATCACCTAATTTAATTTTATTTAACCACCACAAATTATTTTGATATTTCTCTTAAATCCAATTACCCCCAAAATTAAATTAATAGCTATTTACGGGTGTTACAATTGTTGTGTGTATATGTTTATATATATGAATGTTGTTGTGTGTAAATATTTATGTATATGTTTACTTTCTAAAGATGTTCTCGGTCATAATATTTTATATAATAGAAGGAATTTATCATTTTTAAACAAAAAATCAAATAAGGGTTATTTTGAAAAAAAAAACATGAATTTCTAATAATGTTACATTTAAACCAAACATAGGAATATAAGGCTGCGTTCTCTTTGATTTTTAATTTTTAATTTTGAGTTTTGAATTCATTTTCAGTTTTCTATTTTGATAATCTGTTTTTAGAAAATTGAAAACGTGTTCTCTTTGTCATTTTGAAAAATTATTTCTCAAAACAGAAAATTAGAAAACGCATTTTCTTTGAAATTTTGCAAATACATTTTTAATGATATTTTATTCAATAAATTTGAGTATTCAGTAAATTAGAAATATTTAATGTTAATATATTATTAAAAATATATATACATTTTAAAATTAATAAATTTTGTAATATTTTTTCTCATTACAATAATAAAATATGAATAAATAAATAAATAAATGTGTTTTGAGTTTAGAGTTTGTTTTGGATGAAAACACTCAAAACAATTTTTTGTTGTTTTGAGTTTTCTTTACAATTTTTTTTTTCAAAAATGCATTTTTAAAAACAATAAAGAGAATGCGTTTTCATTATTTTAGAAAATCGAAAACTAAAAATGACTTGAAAACAGTAAAGAAAACGCTACCTAAGATTCCGATAAAAGAATACTCAATATTTATGAGAATGTTTAAATCAAATCAAATATAAAATTATATAAATCTTAAAAATAAAAAATTTTCAAGAACATTCTCATAATTTATGAATTCCAGAAATTTAAAATCTTCTCCCGTACCAAATATCAAATGCCCTTTTAAGGTCATATTCACTTAAATCTTATCAACAATTTTGAATTATCCCTAATTTAAATTTTGGTTTATTTCCTTAAATATTTAATTATTCTAAAAATATTAGAGTGTTACGTGCAATAAATGTACTTTTGTTTAGATAATATGCAATTATTGAATATTATTGCCAGCATTCAAAAAATTTAATTAGTATTAATAAATGAAACGTATTTTAAAATATTTAACTAATTAATCAAATTATTTAAATAATACAAAAAATATATAATAATTATACCTCATCTAAAAATAAGATATACTTATTATATATCAACTGTTGTTCTAAGGGCAATGACTATACTATAAATCTGGGAATTGTAGTATATTTTACTTTCAAACCACAAAAATAAGAATTGTTGTTTTTATCGTTTAAAAATAAGATATACTTTTTGGTAAAATAATAACTTTCACTTGTGGTTGCAACCTTTAAGTGGACAGGGGCACGGGCGCGAGTGAAGGCCAAAAATTATAAGGGCATTAATGTTAATATGCAACAAACAATGTCTATTTTAGTAATTTTTGAACTTGCGTTATCCCCAACTCATTGATTCACACATCCCGAGCATTGGGTAGACCTCCTTTTAACTAAGAAAGAGAAAGAAAGAGAGAGAGAGAGATTGAGCCTCCATGACATACATTGAGTGGTCAAATGAGTAATATGTTGACATTAATTTAGTGGGTTATGAGTTCGATTTTTGTCATGCATAATAGTCAAAAGCCCAATTTACGATTTATCTTTCTTAATATAATCAATTATAAGAATATCGAGAACTGTATAAGGATGATCATCCCAAAAAAAAGAGACTTTAGGACTGGTAAACCCTATAAGTTTTGCTAATACTTAAGTAAGGATTGAACTAAAGGCAACCCCAACAACATTAGCTTCTACATTTGTATTAATATAAAAAAAATATATAATAATAAATTTATAAATGTAAGACAATTTCAGTTTCAAATTTATAGTTTCCGAGAGACTTGCAAAATTGAAAAATAGTAAGGGATATGGGATATCTCCTGCATGTGCCTTCCAATACTTATATTAGTTTTCGAAAGAATATATAGAAGTAATAGAAATATAATTTGTGTAAAGTTTTGGTTATATCTTAACCGAATGAATCGGCATTCAAGTTTTTTCGGATTATCTGTTATAAATTTTTAGACGAATATTTCAAAGTCTAGTTAAGATATTGTTAGACCTGCGATAGGCTATTATGAGGGACTCTCGAGAGCACCCTGAAAAGTTTTCCAGTGACACTTGGGAGAGGCTCCCAATAGGGACTCCCAGGGATACCTAAGGACAGCCTCTGGGAAAGTCTCCCAAAAATTGTTAGTCTTTACAAATTGTCTATTTGAATTTCTTCCTTTTAGCCTAATTTATTGAACACAACAAATGTAAAACGTAACGTTAAAATAACATTTTCAAGTTATTACTATATTTCCATAACAATATCATCATTTACTTATTGTTAATTGTTAAAAATACATTCAAATTGAATACAAAAGGAAATCACGTGTTGATGATAATAGGCTCTTACTCGATTAAGTTAATACTTTCAATGAATTGTATTTTAAAATATTAACCAAAACTTATTTACTAACTTTTAATATTAACAAACCCAATTAGTTACTACGTAATTTTAACGTTAATAAGTATAACTAGTGGATCACCCGTGCGATGCACGGATATCACAAGAAAAAAAAAATCATTAAAGCGGAAGTTATAATAAATTAACATCATAATAAAGAAGTAGAAAATAAACAAAATAATCATGTTGCAATCATGAGAAATGAACAAACATACAACAAAATTAGTTATTCAATTATTCTGGAATATGTATGCCCTTTTTTGTCTAATCTTTTTTTATTTTTTGACATTTTTTATACTTTTATTATAGTCTTTCTACTAACACATATATGTGTCTTTAACAAATGATTGTATCCAATATTTATAGTATTCGTGACTTGTTAGGGTGAGGTTAACGTCTACCATTTCTAACACACTATTTTCACTTTGATGCACGAAATACTAAAAATATGACATGTCTTATTCTGAACTCTCAATAGCAAAAGTAGTTGATTATTCAGTATAAATGGTGATTTCTCGATTCATTTTATTAATTATTTGATTGAAAATGTTTCTCATTTGTTATGATTTCAATATTGTGTATGTTATTAAACTATAGCTCAATTATGATAATTTTTTATGCAATACGTTGGAAAGAATAATTTGTGCAGTGAAAAAAAAAATGCAAGTAAGAATGTAGGAATGTTAAACACCCACTATAAATTAGTGGACAAAAAGAACTATACAAATAAATAGAAGTGAAAGAACGTAAAAAATGAGCAAATACATAAGTGTGAATTAGTAAAAAAAAAAAAGAAAAAAACTAAATAATAAAAGAAAACAAAAAACATGTAGATCAAACAAATTGCCTAGATATAAATCCAGCAACAACCAAAATATTTAGAAATAAAAAATTAGCAAACCAAGTTTACCTTGCATAAGAAATTATAACAAAAGCCAAACAAATAAAATTCAGTAGTAATTAACAAAACAACCTCAAAAGTTTTAGAGGAATAGGTCATAACAAAGAAAAAAAAAATATTGTAATTTGAAACCAATCAAATAAACTTTTTTCAGGTTTCTCCTTCTTGATTATTGATTGAGTTTTCTTAATTGCATTAGTCAACAAATCGCCAAGGAGAGCTCTTTTGGCAAAACACCCTTGATAGTTTTCCAATGTATGTATAACTCATAACTCGACTTCAGCAACGTAGTAACTTCATCATTAGATGAAGAAATTTAGAATATAATGTCATTAATTAGTATTTACGTCATATATATTAGGAACCCCCAAACTTATTTTATAAATATAAATATTAAATTCTAAAAATTGATGAAGCACATTTTCCCTCTCAATTTCGATCTTTTCAATCTTTCAATAAAGATCAGACTCTTACTGTTAAGAAATATGAGCATAACACGTTAGAACATGTTTTAGCACATAGTCATTCTTAACACATTGCAAACATTAAAACCTTAAACACTATACTAACTTGACTTGCTCATAGCATACACGTGCACTTAGAGATCAAATTAGAGTTAATTACCAACTTCATCACACTAAAAACTTCATTACGTTTGCAAATAAAGTTAAAAAATAAAATATAACATTTAAGTTATATATAAAATTATAACATTTAAAATTATAAAAATAATTTTAAATTAATTAAGCTATATATAAAATAAAGATAATTTAAATAATCAATTAATTATATAAATAATAATAATCAAATTTTCAAAGTTGATTATCCATATATGACTTCACATATTCCTCTTGTCAATCAATTACCACATTCAAGATATGTCAAATTTTTAAGAAAGCAACAAAAAAAATAATGTTAAAAAATAAAATTATAACATTTAGTTATATATAAAATTATAACATTTAAAATTATAAAAAATAAATTTAAATTAATTAAACTATATATAAAATAAAGATAATTTAAATAAATAATTAATTATATAAATGATAATAATGAAATTTTCAAAATTAATTATTCATACATGATTTCACATATTCCTCCGACAATTAATTACCACATTCAAAACATGTCAAATTTTTTTTAAGAAAAAAAGTTAAAAAATAAAATTATAACATTTAAGTTATATATAAAATTATAACATTTAAAATTAAAAAAATTTAAATTAATTAAATTATATATATAATAAAGATAATTTAAATAATCAATTAATTATATAAATTATAATAATCAAATTTTCAAAATTGATTATCTATACATGATTTCTTCTTCCTAGCAATTAATCACCACACCCAAAATAAGTCAAAAGTTTTAGAAAGCAAAAAAAAAAACTAACTTTTAATTGAAAAATTTAATGTTATGACGACTTCTAAAAAATTAAATTATTACACAAAATCTGTTCACATTAATATGATTTTACATATTATTTATCCATATATGACTTTACATATTTTTCCTGTCAATCAATTACCACATTCAAGATATATCAAATTTTTAAGAAAACAACAAAAAAAAAGTTAAAAAATAAAATTATAATATTTAAGCTATATATAAAATTATAACGTTTAAAATTATAAAAAAATAAATTTAAATTAATTATACTATATATATAAAAAATAAAAATAATCAATTAATTATATAAATGATAATAATCAAAATTTTAAAATTAATTATTCCTACGTGACTTCATATATTTCTACTACCAATAATACAAATATAAAACCTAATAAAATTTTCAAAAGAAATATGATAACATATGATAAATATAAATAGTCTATATAAAATATTTTTATTTAAAATTATAAAAAATAAATTTAAATTAATTAAACTATATATATAAAAATAAATATAATTTAAATAATCAATTAATTATATATATGATAATAATCAAATTTTTAAAATTAATTATCTATATATGACTTCACATATTTTTCCTACCGATAATAAAAAAATAAATCATAATAAATTTTTCAAATGAAATATGAGAACATATGATAAATATAAATAGCTTATACAAAAATATTAATTTTGTCAAAATAACTTAAACGATTTATTTAAAAAAATAAATTTAAATGAATTAAATAATATATAAAATAAAGATAATTTAAATAATTAATTAATTATATAAATTATAATAATCAAATTTTCAAAATTGATTATTTATACATGATTTCACATCTTCTCCCTGAAAATTAATTACCACATTTAAGATATATCAAAAATTTTTGAAAGTAACAAAAAAAATAAAATTAAAAAATAACTATTAACTGGAAAACTTAATACTATGACGACTTCCAAAAAATTAAGTTGTTACACAAAATCTGTTTACATTGGCAAATTGAAAACACGATTTAAATTAATTGATTGAAAACCAAAAGCCCGGTTAAACTATTTAAATAAATGATAATAATCAATTAAGTTATATATAAAATTATGACATTTAAAATTTTTAAAAAATAAATTAAATTAATTAAACTATAAAATTATATAAAACTATAACATTTAAAATTATAAAAATATAAATTAATTAAACTATATATAAAATAAAAATAATTTAAATAATCAATTAATTATATAATTGATAATAATCAAATTTTCAAAATTGATTATCCATACATGATTTTACATATTCCTCTTAGAAAACTTAAAGTTAAAAAATAACTATTAATTAAAAATTTTAATAGTGGAACGACTTTCAAAGAATTAAACTGTTACACAAAATTCGTTTACATTGATAAACCAAAAACACGATTAAAACTAATTGGTTGAAAATAAGAAAATGTGGTTAAACTAATTAAATAAATGATAATAATTAATTAAGTTATATATAAAATTATAATATTTAAAATTATAATAAAATAAATTTAAATTAATTACAATATATATTAAAAATAATTTAAATAATTAATTAATTATATAAATTATAATAATCAAATTTTTGAAATTGATTATCCATACATGACTTCACATATTTCTCCTAACAATCAATTACCACATTCAAGACAAGTCAAATTTTTAAGAAAGTAACCAAAAAAAATGAAAAAATAAAATTATAACATTTAAAATTATAAAAAATAAATTTAAATTAATTAAACTATATATAAAATAAAGATAATTTAAATAATCAATTAATTATATAAATGACAATAATAAAATTTTTGAAATTAATTATCCATACATGATTTTACATATTCCTCCTGGCGATCAATTAGCACATTCAAGACAAGTCAAATTTTTAAGAAAGCAACAAAAAAAAATAAAGTTAAAAAATAAAATTATAATATTTAAGTTATATATAAAATTATAACATTTAAAATTATTAAAAATAAATTTAAATTAATTAAACTATATATAAAGAATAAAAATAATTTAAATAATCAATTAATTATATAAATGATAATAATCAAATTTTCAAAATTAATTATCCATATATGAGTTCACATATTCCTGCTGTCAATAATAAAAATATAAACCATAATAAATTTTTTAAAAGAAATATGACAACATATGATAAATATAAATAGCCTATACAAAATATTATTTTTGTCAAAATAATTTAAACGACTTATTTAAAATAATCCAATTTTGCCTAAATAACTAATTTAACATAATCTACCAATTAATTATTTTTCAAAATTAAGTAATAACATAAACATATATAAGATTTATACTTTTTTTGCATGATTTTGAAACTAATTAAGGGTTTTAGAGTTTTGAGTGGTGGCTTTATTGAGAGATAATAAGAGATAAATTATGAAAAATAAAATAAAAAAATATTTTTAAAAAAAATTTATTTAGCAGTCGGTATCTGATGGTATTTCTTGATATCTCAAGATTTTTCCCGATTTAAAATTTTTTTATTTTTCTATAATTTATTTCAATTAAAATTTTATATTAATATTTAAGAATTAATAATATGGATTAGATCTTGTCTCTTCATATACCATGTTTACACATTCTCAAAGCATTTTTCAGTTAAAAAAAATTATCTACAGGTTCCAAGAACTACACATTTTCCACAAATCTAGACTTAATTAATGATTTACAAAAATTATATTTTGGATAAGAAAAAAAATAAACAAAACATAATAAAATATCAAAATAGAAACTGAAAATGGGCAAGAAAGGGATTTAGCGGCTGTTTTGTTATAATATATATATAGATATAGATACCGTATTTATTTACAAAATTCTATTTTTTTAACCCAAATTTTATAACACAACAATTACATTATACACAATAATGCTAAGTAGACCCTAAAAAATAGCCCTTTGTCCTCGGGTAATTGTCGAGCTGCTCTTAAGTACGATAAATGTCTCATATTGAACATCCATTTAGTACAATCGTTTTGAATAAAATACCACTCAAGTACTTATTAATTACTTTTCACGACAATAATCTCAAACCCTCGTTATTTTTCTTGAACATTAATAATGACGATATTCTTAATTATCAAATTTTATTATTTTTATTAACATTTGTTTTCGTAAAAAAATAAAATAAAACATAATATAGCACGAATGCAACACATCACATAACAATAATACCAAAACACTCCCACGCGCATAGTGTAGTGGCAAAGTCCAAGGAGATTAACGTGAGGGTCAAGAATTCGAATCTCACTGACGTCTAAAAAGCCCTTCATCCTTGTGTAAACATAAGAATATCATCTATGATGATGGATATCTTAGCATAGGATATCTTTTTTTTTTTTCTACTGTAAATAAAAATTTTATTAAAAAATCAAAAGCACCAATAACATTAGAGAAAAGCTTCAAAAGGCTGATATTAGAAAATTAAACTCTTAATCTTCTTTTGTTAAAATTTCTCTAAAGATTTGACTTTTTATGCAAATATTAACATTTATGATATCAATACCTAGTTACTTACCTCTAAATACTTAAGGAAGACAATCATTGACATCCTCACGTATTATAAGGTATATATATACAAATATCGATATTTATGATAAAGTTATTTGACTATTTCTTAAATAATAATTTAGAGTACATAAATCATACTCATAAATCAAAATATAAAACACATCGACCAAAGTAGTATTTTGTTTGTCTCGAACAGAATTAGCTATCGTTCTCCAAATTTGGATGAAATTGCAAATATTTTTACTTTTCATGTTTATAAATTTGCTTGTTGACATTAAACTAATAAAATTTTAAATTATATTTTTATTAAGAATTTATTTATTTATTTTCTATAATTTTATTTGTACTTGAATTAATCGATATAAATATCCAGATAATACCCACTATTCGAAGATGGAATTTAAATAAAATACTCGAGAAAAAATAAAATAAAGACTGAAAAATATTATTCTTAAACTTATTTTTTAAGCATAGAAATAAATAAATAAGCCCCACCATTAGTGTGCCATCTCACCGACTTTTTAATAATTCAATTATTACATGCACCTTTAAAATAAAAGGGTCCACTCTGGGGTAGCGTAGGCTTAACGCTGGCCGGGCCAGAGAGAGAGAGAGAGAGAATTATTCTGCCCCATTTGCCCAAAAAAGCCAATTCCCATTCTTCTTTCTCTCTCATCTCTAATTCATAATAAATTACAAAGACCATATATATTATTATGAGTTTATCAAAAAGTAGAACAAAATGTTATTGAGAACACTTTTGTGGGAAGCCACGACCAGACGTGCTTTGAAATCCTAGCCAACAGCTTGTTGCCAAGCCGACCAGCCGCCTCAGAGGCTTCTACGTGGCATGCATCCATTGGTTGGACGCTCACTCACACCGCCATTTACGTGTGCCGACATGTACTGTATGTCCTCCAGCTGGAGCGCCACCGAATAAAAGGGGCTGTGATTTTCATTCACAGGTAGCCTCATACCGGAGGGGACTCTCTCTCTCTAAATTCTCTCGTCCTCGAATCTCGCTCGATCGAGCTCTCCACTCCAAGCTATAAGTCCAGCCGAAATGGTAAGTCTGCGTCCCCTTCTCTTTTCTAGGGTTTCGATTCCCTGTCAGTACATTCGACACGACTATCATTGCGTGCACGATGATTTTGGTGTTGATCTGCGATTGATCTAGTCGGCAAGGCTGTTTTTCGCCTGAATTTTGAGTGATGGATGTGTATTTACAGCCGATCGCTGCGTTCTTCTCAAATTTATCCCTGTTGCTAGCTTCCAGATCCGGTTTGCTTTCGATTTGACATTGAGCATTTGAATTTTGACCCGATGTATCTTCTCTTTGGCGTTTTCACACGCTGTTGATTTTTCGACTTGATTTGTGCTTGCTTAAGTTGGATCTGTAGACGATCATCAACTGGTTGGCTTTGAACTGAAATTTAATTTGAGTTTCTTTAAAGTTATTTGTCTAAAATTCTCTAGTTAATTTGTGGTCCCTATTTCTGTTTCATTCGGATTTTAGGCTTCTCTTGAGCAATTTTATTTGCAGAGATGAATAAGTGACGGATTTTCTATGCTATTCCACTGTAGCCATTAGTTGTTCGGAAATGTAATTTCAGGATGCAAAATTCGGTTAGAAATAGTCGATTGGGTTCAGTGATGTTTTCCCGGCCCAATACATAACATGCTTGGTAACTAAGAGCATTTGAATTGATTTTGTCATGGATCTGGTTTAGCAAGAAGCTGCAGATCTTATCAAATTACACTGCCAAGAATCAGAATGAATTTTTCTCATTTGTGCCTAACGTTGAAAATGTGATATAATGAAAGAGCAAATTATGTATTCTTCAGGGGTACCATTCGGCGTAGAAGTGTGAGTAGTCCAAATCTATTTCGTTATCATATTACTGATTAGAGGTTTTGGTGGTTCTTTTGCTAATGCAAACACATGATGAGATTTAGTCGCATGTAGTTTGCTTTTATTTTTCTTGTTGATCAAATTTTGAGCATAATGGAGAATTTGATTGTCCTTGTCCTTCGTGTTCTAGGAACTCTAATCTTGCATTAATCTAAAGTTTTTTCTTTTTTTCGGCTAAGGATCTAAAGCTTGTTTTTAGTATGCAACTTTAAATTTCTTTTTATTGTGAAAGGGGAAAAGGATGTCTACTTTTCAAATGTTTCTAATATTACGTTTGGTTATTTATGTGAAAGCTAGTTAATATTTTTTGTCCATATTACAGGCCAACGCTGCATCTGGGATGGCTGTGCACGATGACTGCAAATTAAGGTTTCTGGAGCTGAAGGCAAAAAGAACTTACCGTTTCATAGTTTTCAAGATTGAGGAGAAGCAGAAGCAAGTTGTTGTGGAAAAGGTTGGTGAACCAACCCAAAGCTACGAGGACTTCGCTGCTAGTCTTCCTGCTGATGAATGTCGCTACGCGGTCTATGATTTTGACTTTGTGACACCGGAGAATTGCCAGAAAAGCAGAATTTTCTTTATAGCATGGTATAAGTCATGATTGCTACCCCCCCTCTGGTTGCCCAATAAATAATCTATCATTCTTCCTCATTTCATCTAATTGATTTTTGTTCTATTGAAGGTCACCTGATACATCAAGAGTGAGAAGCAAAATGATTTATGCTAGCTCTAAGGACAGGTTCAAGAGAGAACTTGATGGAATTCAAGTAGAGTTGCAGGCAACTGATCCAACTGAGATGTGTCTTGATGTCATTAGAAGCCGGGCGACCTGAATATGAATTATAAGCGTTGCAATGGAGAGCTCCTCCATACGGTCTTCCTTACTTGAGAGCGGGACATCTATAGTTTATGGGATGGTGAACTTGGCTAGACGTGGTATTGGTACAAGTGTCACCATGGTGCCGTATTTATTTGAACAGCATTTGTGGTTTGCAGTATATTATGTTGATTTGTTATTCGTAGAACTCGTTGTTGCCTCACTTGTAGAGCCCATCTACAAGCTAAATATGTAACAGTTTGTTGGGGTAGCTTGTCACCTTTGATCCGGTTTAAAGATTTAAAAGGATAACTGACCCCTGTTGTTTTCCTTTTTATGTGTTAAAACGGCATGCTTTTTGGCCTTCCCTGATGATGATTAATTGGTTTGCTATTGAGAAATTTATGACATTTTGCGGAAACAGCTTCACGTTCTTGCTCTTCTTCCTGCCACTCTTTCCATTTCTTTTCTAGTTTCAGATGAAAGTTTGTATTTCTGGTCCATTCTAGATGTTTGAAGTAGGTGTAGTTATTAATGCTCTGCTTTCGATCATTTCTTGTGAATGGATGTTGGCTGCACGGTCAATGTTAAGCTAGTAGCCCACGTATAGCATAGTTAGCTATTAAAGCTTGGTGAAGTTGGCGTTGCTCCTATTAGTATTTGGTAGCTTATTGTTGGCAGTTTTACTTGGTAATCAGTGCGACATGGAGATTGGAGCCTAGCATAAATGATCCTTTCTGCATAAGAGAGAGACGATGGGGGGCCTGAAACAGGTATGATAACCCAAATTGTTTCGAGCTGCCCTCGGTGCTGATTCATAGTACTTGAATCTTGTTCATATAAATACTACTATGCATTCTGTGTACTTGATTCTTGTTCTAATGTTCTTCATTTTTCTTTTCCATGTATTATAAATCAAAGATTGATGTTCTACGTCTAGTCTTCATCCATCTTTTCCACAATGGTGATTTTGAGATCTTTGTTCTTTCATATTTCTCGTGGAAGGAATCATGAATTAGCTGTAAAAAGAAACCATTTACATTTGTCTTTGTTCTCTCTTAGTATGAAGGGACTAAGGGCACTTTGTTTGGAACCATCATTAATCCCTTGGTTGAATTCGGCTTCATGTGGTTTCATTCATGCAGGAATACAGTGATAGAGTTGAATAAGACTCAAACTCACTAACAATTTCTGGTTTTTAAGATGATATGTTTAACTAAACTCCGTATTCTCATATCTTCCTCTCTTATCTCTCCCTTTCCTTTTTTTGTTTTAGCTGGATCTTATTTCTTCCTTTCCACCCCTTTGCAAATATGTTAGAACATCCTGTATATGTCAGAGTGAAAACGTGTACATCTTTTATATTTTGAGACACTGAATTTACAAAATATTTTGTAGTAAAGTATCTTTTCATACATGTGTTCAAGCTTAATGTACATATTTGTGAAATTAATTTTAAGTTGGTTTATGAATGAGAAGTTAAGGTACTGACAACTAAGAATACATGGTTAGACATGAGACTTACATTTAAATGAATTAGAGGTCATGAGTTGAAGTGTTGTAGTACTTATAAAACTTGGATATTTGTCTCTTATGCTTATAGTTTAAAAATATAAAAGAATAATGTTGTCACTTTATGATTTATCAAAAAATTATTTACAATAACATAAATGATTCTCACTTTTAATATAGAGAGGCCAAAGTTTGAGTGATATTCATTTTACATAATCTCTTAGTACAATGCTCCTTTAATTCTTTTACTAAAATAAAAATATACGCTGGTAAAAATTATTTTTTAGATATGAAAATATTATTTAGATATTTAAATTTAATATTTATATGATATTTCATATATCTTGTATTATGTATTTTATAACATAATATATAAAATATTTGTTGATTTGTGTTATTCAAAATTGCTTAAATGATATCTCATTTATATTTTGATTTATCAAATCTAATTGCATAATTTTTATATGAAATTGTTGGGCTTCATTTGTTATTCATTTGATTTGAATTTAAATATTATTTATATATATTCTGTTGATATGTAAATCATGTGGGCCATTGGTTTTGTGTGGGCCGATATTAGATTTGGGCCGAGCCCAAGTCCATATTCATTTATGTGTTGCATTTGTTGCTGACCCAGCCCGTTCACCAATCTATTTTGGTGCTACTATATAAGGGCAATATGATGACCTAATCTCCAGAATGTTCTTATTATCTCTCTTGCTCTCTCTTTGAAACCTTAATAGGCGTCTCTTGAAACAAGACACATCTTGTGAATCCTCCTCTCTCGTTTGATCGATACGCTATTTCTATGGTAAGATCTGTGGGTAAGTAAGCATTGCTTGTAATCTCTATGTTGTTTTAAGTGCTTGAGGCGTGAGAGATTGATATACTGAAAATAACAGATCTTAGACCTTGATCTTGAGATCGGTCTGAACAAATTTATGTTTGTTCTTGTTTCGGATTCTATTTTTCAATTGTTGTTTTTGCAATACTGTTTTTCTTTCTTTTGAGATCTTGTAATTGGTTGTAACTTTAAGAAATTAGTGAATTAACTAAAGGCGTAGTCTTTGCCGTGAGTAGGATCTATTGATCCGAACATGTATCTCGATGTGTCGCTGGTTTGTATGTGTGAGTTGTGGTTGTATTTTTTGTTTTTGTATTTTGTTGATTGCGCTTAATCTGTATTTGACCAAGAAATATGTTACTTCTAAAACCTACAATATTAATATAAAAAATTAATAAAAATATCAAATTTAAATATTTAAATAACATTTTGCATACACAAATATTGCTCCCAATGCAAACTTGCGTAAACCATAAGGGAAAAAGCTAACAAAAGGGAAACTCTATCGGCAACTCGAAAAATTACTCTTCATAATCTATGTCCCATCAAATTTTTTAATAATTTTAAATTACTTATTTTACCCCCACAACCAACTCTCTCATCCGATCACATCTCATCGCCGACCATCATCTCGCATTTCTTTTTCTGTCCTGCATCATATTCACACATACACACACAAACACATACATATAAATATATATACATGCAACCATGCAACCAACACACACACACATATATATACACACAGAGCATGGCCGCGGCCATACAACCACCAACACACACACACACACATATATATACACATAGCATGGTCGCAGCCATGCAACTCAGCACGCGCACACACATATATATACACACACTCACACATACCTATATACATTTATATACACACACACACACAAAAGCATGGCCACGGCCATGGCAACTGCTACCATGAAAACTTTCGCACCTCGCAGTGCGAGGGTTTCAGCAACCCCCGCACCATGAGGTGCGGGGATTTCTCAAACCTCCGACGACCACCAGCCTCCGTCTCGCCTCTCTCTTTCTCTCCCGCACACACAAACATATACATACATATATATATACACATGCGGCCACCATGGCCGACCCCCACACACACTCTCTCTCTTTCTCTCTCTCTATATATATAAACACACACACACACATGCGGCCGCCATGGCCGACTCACACACACACATATACACTTTCTCTTTCTCTCTATACACACACACGCACCTCACAGTGCGGAGGTTTGAGAAATCCCCACACCTCGCAGTACAGGAGTTGCTGAAAACCCCGCACTGCGAGGTGCAAAGATTTTCATGGCCGCGACTATGCTTTTGTGTGTGTGAGTGTGAATATATATATATGTGTGTGTGTGTGGGGTTGCATGGTCGCGACCATGTTGTGAGTATATATATGTGTGTGTTGGTGGTTGCATTGGCACGGCTGCCATGGCCGCAATTATGTTTTGTGTGTATATATATATGTGTGTGCTGGTTGCATGGTCGTGTGTATATATATTTATATGTATGTGTTTGTGTGTATATGATATAAGAGAGAAAAAAAGATATGAGATGATGGTTGATGATTAGAGGTGATCAGAGGAGAGGGTTGACTTGGCTGTGGGGATAAAATATATAATTTAAAGTTAGTAAAAATTTTGATGGGAAGTGAGTTGTGAAGTGAGTTGCGAAGAGTAACTTTTCAGTTTTCGATAGAATTTCCCTTACAAAAATATCGAAGCCTGTCATTGGACCCACCGTGGTAATAATTACATAAATAGATGCCAGGATGACCCAAGCCTCCCCCATGCTCTCCGTTGTCTTATCCTCGGGCCTTGGCAAAGAGAGTGGAGAGAGCCTAGTTTCTGGAGAAAATTTCAAGTTTCAAGCGTAAAATCATCTCCTTTTGTAGCTGTTTTGATACATCTTCTCGGTGGGTTGATCCAATCTTTCTGTCTGCTTTTGTCCGTGATAGTCAATGCAAGTTAAGTAGCACGCCACATGTTCGATGAATTGTCGCAATGGCTTTCTCTTCTTGCTTAAAGTGCCACGACTGGACTCTGCCTTGTACTGCAAAGCACCCACCTCTTTCTCTCCCTTCAAATTCCTCGAAATTCGTCCTCTTCACACCCACTCGGCGTTATGGCAAATTCACGCAAATCTCAGCCTCCACTTCTCCTTCTGTCTCCGCTCTCCCGCCAGACTTCACCCAAAAGCAGCTCATCGACACGCTCCGCCGCCAGAAGGACGAAACCTTGGCGCTTAGCCTCTTCGATTGGGCCTCAAAGCAGCCTAACTTCACTCCCACTTTGTCAGTGTACGAGGAAATTCTTCGGAAGCTTGGGAACGTTGGATCCTTTGATTCAATGTGGCAAGTCTTGGAGGATATGAAGGCCGCACAGTGCGAGGCCACAGAAGGTACTTTCTTGATTTTAGTTGAGAGTTATGCAAAATTTGATTTATTTGACGAGGCTATAGGCGTTCTTGAGTTGATGGACCAAGAATTTGGATTGAGACCGGGCAGGTTTACTTATAACTTTCTGCTGAACGTTCTTGTGGATGGAAACAAGTTGAAAATGGTGGAAAGTGTGCATTCTATGATGTTTAGCAGGGGTGTTAAGCCGGACGTTTCGACGTTTAACATCTTGATAAAGGCTTTATGTAAAGCTCATCAAATTAGGCCTGCCATTCTGCTGATGGAAGATATGCCCAACTACGGTTTGGCACCAGATGAGAAGACTTTCACAACCATAATGCAAAGTTACATTGAGGAAGGGAATCTGGATGCTGCATTGAGAATCAGAGAGCAAATGGTGGCGGCTGAATGTGCGTCTACCAATATAACGAATAATGTTTTGATTCATGGGTATTGCAAAGAGGGTAGAATTGAGGAAGCTTTGAATTTTGTTCAAGAGATGTCGCTTGAGGGATTTCGTCCCGATCAGTTTACCTACAACACTTTGGTTAATGGGTTCTGCAAAGCTGGACATGTTAGGCATGCTCTAGAGATTTTGGATTTAATGCTTCAGGAGGGGTTTGATCCAGATATCTTTACTTATAACACTTTAATATCTGGACTTTGTAAATCGGGTGAAATTGAAGAGGCCATGGAAGTTCTCAATCAGATGCTTTCAAGGGATTGTTCCCCAAATACTGTAACATATAACACTCTGATTAGCACCTTGTGCAAGGAGAACCAAGTGGAAAAGGCCACTGAATTTGCACGTTTCCTCTCAAGTAAGGGAATTTTACCTGACGTCTGTACGTTTAATTCTCTGATACAAGGTCTCTGCTTAACCAGGAACCACAAAATTGCAATGGAGTTGTTCAAAGAGATGAAACATAAAGGCTGCCAGCCTGATGAGTTTACTTATAACATGCTAATTGACAGCCTTTGCTCCAGGGGGAGACTGGACCAAGCTTTAGGCCTGCTGAAAGAAATGGAATCGAGTGGTTGTGCTCGAAGTGTAATAACGTATAATACTCTGATTGATGGGTTATGCAAGAACAAAAAAGTTGAAGAAGCAGAGGAGATTTTTGATCAGATGGAACTCCTAGGTGTGTCAAGGAATTTGGTGACATATAACTCCCTCATTGATGGCCTATGTAAAAACAAGAGGGTAGAGGAAGCCGCCCAACTTACGGATCAGATGATAATGGAAGGATTGAAACCCGATAAGTTCACCTATAACTCCCTGCTTTCACACTTCTGCAGAGCAGGTGATATAAAGAAGGCAGCAGATATTGTCCAAACCATGAGCTCAAATGGGTGCGAACCAGATGTCGTCACCTATGGGACCCTGATACAGGGACTGTGCAAAGCAGGTAGAATCGAGGTTGCGAGCAGGCTCCTCAGAAGCATCCAGATGAAAGGAATGGCTTTGGCTCCACAGGCTTATAATCCTGTGGTTCAAGCACTCTTTAGGAGGAGGCGAACGAAAGAAGCAATGAGACTCTTCAGAGAAATGGAAGAGAAGGGCGATCCCCCTGATGCCATATCGTACAAAATTGCCTTTCGCGGGCTTTGTTCTGGTGGAGGACCCATCGGAGAGGCTGTTGATTTCGCAGTCGAGATGACCGAGAGAGGATTCATACCCGAATTCTCTTCATTCTCCATGCTGGCCGAAGGGCTTTGCGCTTTGTCCATGGAGGACACCCTTGTTAAGCTTGTCCATAGGATCATGAAGATAGCCAACCTATCGGACAGTGAGGTGTCCATGATAAGGGGCTTCCTCAAAATCGGTAGATTTCAAGATGCACTGGCCACTCTTGGCAGTAACTTGAATAGAGGAAGACCCTGGAGGGCTTATTGATTGTTCATGACATGGGAATCTTGCAGAAGAGAGAAAGGGTGCCTTTCTTGGAATTCCTTGACTCCTCGGAATGTTCTTCTTCAATATGGCTGCCCTTCTTCCTTCCATCAAAGGAATGTTGGATGCTTCATCTTGTACTGCTGCACTGTTATAATATCTGAACCATGCATTCATCTGCCAACAAACATCCATGTTGAAGGATTCTCCTGACATTTGAATCTTGATTACTTCTTCCAGACTGTTCAATTACTTGTCTATTTACTTGGGGCTTAGCCCATGTTCGGGGGAATTGTCAATTTTTAGTTCTCTAGATTTAGTTTCTTATTTTTTGTTAAAAGAAATAAAAAATGAGCATATTGTTTAACAAGACATTGTTTTTTTTAATGTATTTTTTATTAGATTATCCAAGTTTGTTAAGTTTATAGGTTGGTTTAGGTCTAACTAAACTAACCCGTTTAACGTCTTTAATGATGAACAAATTAGTAAGGGTTGTTAGAGTATTAATGTGAATATAATTGAAAACGGAAACAAGTTCATTGTTCCACTTGTGTGTGTGTGTGTTTTTTTTAAGGTAGTATTTATTAATTAAGAAATTGATTGAAAAAAGTGAGACATGAAAAGTATTTTAAACAAAAGTGATTTTCATTGTATTTGTTAAATATATCTAATGACTCTTAAAAAAGAAATCACATGATTTTTTATTTGAGTTTTTTCAGATATATTTATCTTTCTATTCCTTTGGATAAATTTATTTTAGTTTTTACAGATAAAAAAAAATGATGCATATATTCTCTAATACATTTTAAAAAATTTAACAAACAGTTTGATAAAAATCTTGAAATACTTCTCACCTTTATTTTGACCATTTCATATCTTGATTCAAAAAACATTTTAATCTTATCTTATTTGTTTTAACAAATGATATCTAAAGAAAAAATATATTCAAAAAGCAATTCTTTGTTTATGTTTCACTTGGTTAAACACACCAATAATTATTGAACTTTATATTATATTACTACTTGGTCATTAAACTTTAAAATGTTACTCGTTACTCATTCATCTTTTAAAATCGTTTTCCATTTGTCACTCATTGACTCTCTATTAGTTGGGTTAACGGTTATTTATATGTGTTAAACAAAAAACACACGTGAGTTGATGTGAGCTGATTCTGCATTAACTGCGAATCATAATCTGTCATGTGTACTACACCAATCCCCACCAAACCACCTCCTCCTCCCTTCCCTCTTATTCTCTTCTTAGCATAAGAAAATGAGAGGAACAGTAGCGATGGGGAAGATCCACCATTCTACTATTTCTCTTAGATCGACCCTATTTGCTGCTTGATTTTGCCTCCATCAAAACTATCTCCTCTTTCCTCCCTCATCTCTCTCCCATATTTGGTTTCGTTGGTGCTAGTAGACTCATCGTTGCACCTGCCACTGCAAAATCAGGTAGCTAAAAGGGCCCCGATCCGAGTAGGTGAGAGAGAAATAAAGAGTAAGCGAAAGACCGAACTAGAGGCAGGGGCGAGAGGAGGAGATGCCAGTGGGGGGAGGAAACATCGGCGACAGAGGAAATGGAAGGGGTGATAGCGACTGGGGGAGGGAGATAAGAGATGGAAGAGGGAGGGAATATGAGGTGGGTTTGGTGGGGATTGAGATAGTACACATGACAGATTATGATTGATACTTAATGCACAATTAGATCACGTCAGCGTCACGTGTGTTTTTCATTTGACACGTGTACATAACTGTTGATCCAACTAATAGAGAGTTAACAAATGACAGGTGATAAACGATTTTGAAAAATAAGTAAGTAACGTGTAACATTTTAAATTTAAGCGACTAAATAATAATAGAATACAAAATTCAGTAATTATTGATGTATTCCACTTGTGTATTTTTAGCAAAAGATTAACACTTTTGTGATTAACTTAGCGAGGTTCTTTGATAATTGTCTAAGAAAATTAGTACATTAATTGTATGTGAAAAGTGTGTCTATATGTCTTAATAATATGATAATTTAGTTCAAGCACCTAATCATCTATTATTCTTAATCTCTTTTATAGCATCATAGATTTTCACCTTATTAAATTTGTTAATCGTATTAGCAAGGACATCTCAAGGGTACAATTAGTTAACTTGATGAAATCCTTCAATTGCCGCTAAAGAAAAGAAAATAGGTGAATTGACTATCTACTTCGTATCCTACATATCTATCTACACAACAAATTAATTCCAACATCTAATTATTTATTATTTTAAAATAAAATTTTACGATCAAATTTATATTTTTATTTTATTTTTTGGTATATAGTCACTTAATTTTTTTTATTATTTTCATTATATTCCTAAACATAATTTTTGTGTCAATTCAATCATTATATTTTAATATCTTTTTCGTGTGATTATTCAAATTTTTTATTGTTTGGATTATATCTTTAAACTTATATTTTCGAATCAATTTAATTTTTATATTTTTATGTATAAATAAAATAATATAATAAAATACATGTCACATTTTATTTATTTCAAAATATAGGGGTATAATTAAGAGAATAAAAAATTGAGTTATTATAAAAATAAATTAAACTGACTAAAAAATATATAATCAAAATAACAAAATTTTAAATAATTAAAATAAAAAAAAAACATAAAACTACAAGTACAAAAATATACTTGAGACTTTAAGTTCAAACCATAATCATAGTCTCGGGTTAGCTATGTACTGAATCCTGATGAATTTTCAACCGACGGAATCCTCCGAAGTTGAGAATCAATCGGCCGGGACAAAAGAAAGGGAAAGTCAAAACGCGGACACTTCCTCCGTCGGCCTACTTGGGCAATCACCAAACTTTCCCTCACTTTCTCAGGAGCCAAACAGGCTTAAAAAATGCACCTCCCATTTCTTATTCTTCGCCGCCTGCGTCGTATCTTCGGATTCTTCAATCCTTCCAACCAATTTAGCCTCTTTCGTATGTCTTCTAATCCGACCCACTCCCGCCGGCGCTCTCGCCATTTCTATTATCAGCATTTGAGTCGATCTCGCTATAGCGAATCCAATTAAGTCGAGCTTTTCCAGAAGCCATGGACGAAGAGACACCGCTCGTTCTCCAAAGTCAAACCAAAGGGAAGAACCATGGCAGAGACGTGCACATTCTGAGCTCGGCCTTCCTGTTGATTTTCTTGGCTTATGGTGCCGCTCAGAACCTGGAGAGTACCATCAATACTGTGAGTTAGTTCTCCGGTTGTTTATTATCATATTGGAATTGGGTTTGTTGCTTCGTCCGAAACAAAATTGGATTGTTCCGGATTGTATTCTGGTTTCAGGAGGATGATCTGGGGACAATTTCGCTCGGGATTTTGTATTCGTCCTTCACCGCTTTCTCCGTGATCGCCTCATTGGTGGTTCGGTTTCTAGGCTCGAAAAATGCTCTTGTTCTTGGGACTACTGGATATTGGTTTTTCATAGCCGCGAATTTGAAGCCAACATGGTAACTGATCCCTCACGACTCTTAAATTATCCATGATAAGTTCAGAAACAGAGCTTTTGTTATTTTCTTCACGGCTATGGTATAATCAATTGTGCTGAAACTTCCCTATGAACTATGAAGTAGCCAAAGATTGTCTTTATAGAGTAATATATTGATGTCCATGTTATTGTAGAACTAGAAGTGGTCTAATTTGGGTTCTGCATTGAATGATTCTTTCTGTAGGTACACTATGGTGCCAACTTCCTTGTACCTGGGATTTGCTGCTTCAATAATATGGGTTGGGCAGGTAGAACTTCATCTTTTACATGTTTGTTCGGCTTTTATCTGATGATAGACTGTCTCTTCCTTATTTATATTCTGGCCCATCAGGGGACATATCTTACTTCCGCTGCGCGTAGTCATGCACTTGATTGCAACTCACATGAAGGAACTGTCATTGGGAACTTCAACGGAGAATTTTGGGGAATGTTTGCTAGTCATCAGGTATACAGTGTGTCGGCTTTTTATGTAATTTCCAATCATCTTCTGTTTTCTACATGAACCATCTTTTTGTGATACCAAATGTAAGAATGGTGCAAAAGTCTGTAATAATCTCCTCTTCTACGTTATTGCAGTTCATTGGGAACCTTATCACTCTTGCCCTATTGAGTGATGGAAAGGTATGTCCATGCTTGCAATTACAAGCTTCGATTTGTGTGGTTGGCCTTCCTTTTTTTTTTCTTTCTATTCATTTTTTTTTATTATCAATGCAAACTCAGTATTTTTGGTTGGATATCAGTGCATGGATCAAAATGAGATGATAGTCAGAATTTCATTAAACCAGAGTTGCAATTTAATGCAAATTGTTAGCTATAAGTGAGGGCAAGCATTGGTAGCTAGCAATTATAGGGTCGCTCCTTTGTGACAAAGGCCACAGGTTTGAGTTGTGGAAACAACCTCTCTGGTAAAAGGAGGGGAAAGTTGTGTACAAATACAACCCTCACCTGACCTTTACAAAGTGAGAAGTCTCGTGCACTAAGGATGCCCCTTTTTGAGGATTAAAGTGAAGATGATAAAAAAATTATTGTCCCACTTATTGCTTGAAGGGGATGATGCATATTTCCTTCCTCATGCCAAAAGGGAGGTGCATCCTTTTTCGTTTGTATCTCCAATAGACTTGTTGGCACAATATTCTGTTTGTGGATATACTTTGGCTGTAGAACTTTTGATATATTATGTTTGTTTTTCACTTCTTTCTAATAATTGGATTGTAAAGTATGCAAGTTAGAGCATCCATTTTGAGCTTTCCTGGTTAATGAATGTCACTAAGAAAAGAACAAAGATCAATGAGCCTCTATAGCAAATGACTAATTTACTTTTTGTTTATATAATTGTCTCGCTACAAGCTCTCTCTACTCTGTGGTTGTATTTTATTAAGTTCTTTTGACAGTCATCTATGTTTTAAAGCAGATTGCTTTATTTTAACCAATATGCTGAAACTTTAAAAGATTATGTTCATTCAACACAGAGATCATGTTAGTGCGTTGGTTTTGGTAAATTAGAAGCATCATATGTCATTGCCTTGCCCATGTAGAAAAATTGTCTTGCTTTTGGTTGTGGCAAATTATAAGCATTTTGAATTATGCATGGAGTCAGAATCTGTGACTTCAGATTTCTTTTGAATGATTTTTATGGTTGGGTACTATCCATTCACATCAATGCAGGGAGGAAGTATCAGCAGCACAACTTTACTATTCGTTGTGTTCCTTTGTAGCATGACCTTAGGTACCGTACTTATGTGCTTCCTAGATAAGCGGGGCACAGATGGAGAGGAGAGTTTACCAGATTCTTCAGCCACTCTCTACTCTTCCATGGTTTCCCTATTGAAGTCTGTCATCACTCCATTGCTTGATGTTCGAATGCTGTTAATCATCCCCCTTATTGCATATTCAGGCTTGCAACAGGCATTTGTATGGTAAGCTTTGATTGGCTTATGGTGTAAGACATTACCTTTCTCTAAATAAAATTCATGTGACCTTTTTGATTGAAGAATGCATGTACTATTTTAGGGCTGAATTCACCAAGTACATTGTGAAGCCAGCACTTGGTGAGTCTGGTGTAGGTGGTGCTATGGCAGTTTATGGGGCTTGTGATGCAATAGTAAGTATGGAAATGCAAAAATCACTAGTGATACCAAGTCTTTTAACTGAATTGGTTCAGTAGGCACGACAAGCAGCTTTTCTCTATCTTGACATGCTCCAGTCTTTGCATCTTTTATTTCTCTCTCTTTTATCTTGTTTTGAGTTGGGTTCGCATCTAAAAGTAGCAACTTCAATTTTGAGGGAAACAAACACCAAGAGTGGGAACTCTTTTTGAGAATCTTTTGTTAGTTCTGAGCTAGCAACCCTGGTGGTACTTTGCGTGAATGCTATGGGTGGAAAATCTACACCTTGTGGCTTTCTTCTTCTAAATTGTCTCTGCGATGGCCAGTGGATTCCAAATTTGGCACATTTATACTTAAAACTTATGCTCTATCATTTTCATCCTTCTATGTTGGAGAGGAATGTATTTAAAATTACTTGTCATGGGATGTACGTACTTCAAATATATCTCGAGCTTGCTAGGAAGGCATGTTTCATGCCTGATTTATTCCCTGCTTACATTGTTGATTCTTTTGCACTCATTTTACTTTTTGCAACTTGTGTCAGTGTTCACTGGCTGTTGGTAAAATTACCTCTGGTCTCAAGTCAATCACTCCAATAATTTTGGCAGGAGCCTTTATTCAGTCTATTATACTGCTCTGGCTTCTGCTGAAATATAGGTGAGCTTCTTGTCGTCAACTCCAGTTGAAATCAAGTTATTACGCTTGTAATTTTTACTTGTTTAATATCTTATTTGAAGCTGTTTTGACTTGTTGAAATTCTCTATTGTACAGTGTGACTAGTGGAGTACTTGGCACATTATACCTTCTCCTCATTGCCGGAGCTTTGGGCATTGGCAATGGAGTGTTCAACACGCAGCTTAGTTCTTTGGTTGGGATGCTCTTTAAGCACAATATGGTAATAATTGGTTCTGTTTGTTCCTACTGAGCCCTGTTCTCTTCTTATGGGTCTGATTTCTTTCTTAACAATCTCAGTACTTGAACTTGGCATCCTAATCCTTAAGATGGTAATGCTTTTTTAACAATCTCAACTTCTTTTAGGTCTGACTGACTTCTTTAAGATGGTAATGCTTTTAGTGGGATATATGCCATACTATCCTCATGTGGTTGTTTGCATGGCCTTTGCCCGCACTTCTTTGTGATCATTTTTTTGTTAAGAGGGCAAGCTTTTTTTTTTTTTAAATAGATTAGAGGGCGAGCCTTGGTAGCGACCAAAAAAAAAAAAAAAAGCGCAAAGGATAGACTGTACAATCCTCCCTAAATAATGTTTGTGACTATCTTTTGTGATGCAAATTCAGCCTATCCAATATCTATGCATGTAAATTCAGGGGTAGAACAACCAACGTATTACCTTTCCCAAGCCCTGTGCACCAAATTTGATTCATTTGAGACTAAATAGCATAAATGGTCACTGAATTTTGTATTAAGATACAAAAATGTCACTGAACTTCAATTTAATATGCAATTCCATAACTACCATCAATTACAGTTAAAAGAGGCTAACGAAATGCTGACGTTTTTGTACTTTAGTGCAAAGTTTAGTAATATTTTTGTACTTTTGTATAAAACTCAGTGATCATTTGTGCTGTTTAACCATCCATATTGTTAGCCGCATAAATATCTCGTTAACTTCTTTTAATGACAATTGATGACAATTATAGAATTGTATAGTAAATTGAAGTTCAGTAATATTTTAGTTACAAATTGAAGTTCAATAACCTTTCGTAACTTAATACAAAGTTCAGTTAGCATGCTATTTAGCCTCTATTTGAATCTAAAATCTGAACGAACCACCCATTAGCCTTTAAAGTTCTGATTCTTCTGAATGGCTGCCAGATCCGAGTATCTGATTTTAGATGCATCTTTGGGTACAGGAAGGCGGATTTGCACAGCTCAAGCTTTGGCAGAGCGCTTCGATTGCTGTTGTTTTCTTCCTCAGCCCACACATCACACTGCAGGCGATGCTAGTCATCATGCTTGCTGCAATCTGCATCGCAGTTGCCGGCTTCCTGTGGCTCATTCTTCAGGTAGAGAGAGCATTCTCCGATGCCACTTGATGATACATTTACATTTAGCAAGCAATGTAAACGATACACGGCCATGGCGATAATTGCTTGGCAGTAGTAGTGATCTCGTCGTCTTGGGTTTGAAACACAACTTGTTGGCAACCAGCAGAGGGTTTAATTCTTTGAATTTGGTTGCATATATACATATACATGATATATAGAATGTATGAACTGATGACAATATTGAATTGAGTTGTTTGGAGCAGTTTGCTCTTCATGCCAATTGCTGGCTGGTTTCCCAGCAAACCCACTCCTAGAAAAAACTGCTTTCTAGCTTTTTCAATTGATGTTTTCTCTAAAAATGGTGATCAGAAGTGGGGACAGTCAAACATTTCCAAATCACCATAACCAACAAACTGAAAAGTCAAGTAGCTGTTGAGATTAGGTTATCTGTTCAATCTCTTCTTCTCCAACTCAATCTCTGTCTGTGTGTGTGTGTGTATATATATGTATATGCAGACTAGTTCTCTGAACATTCTGCTTCACTGTATCTCCAAATGTCTCTGTCATCGTTCTTCTGTTCGCTCCACCACCGCCTCACATCGAGGCGGCCGCTGCTGCTCCATGCCGTGACGTGGACGGCGATCCTCGGATCCACCGTGGCGGTGGCGTCGTTCTCGCCGGAAGTGACATTCGTTTCAGCGGTCTCTCCGGCGTCCGCCTTCTCCCGGTCGTGCGAGGGCCGGGGGCTCGTCAGGCTTCCACTGGATGATCCGGCGGAGGTCTTGTGCTTCCCGGCGCACATGTTACGGCGGTCAAGGGTCGACCTGGTCGTCCCTCCGGTGTACGCGGCGCTAGTCGTTGCCGGATCTCTCTGCGCTGTCCGAGCCTTGGGTCTGTGGGAGATGGATAACGACGACAGACTTTGAGCGAGCCTCCGAGCTTGGCTTAATTCAATCGCTCGCGGTTTGTTTCCTTCTTCCATTCATGGTCTATAAAAGCTGTGATTCAAACTATTCAATTGTCGTTTGTACATTAGAAGTTTTGAATGTGCGAGGACTCGATTCTATCTCCATGAATCTTGAGAATTGCTTCATTGCTTCTTCTATTTTTTATCCTTCCATTTGAATTATTTTTCTTTTTTATATTATCCCATCGAATCTTTTATCCTTCCATTTAAATTATTCTTCTCCTCTATATTATCCCGTCGACTTTTATCGATAAATATAACCTCTTTTGCACTTGTAAAACATGAGATATCCCACTATATTAATCCATCCCTACTGCTACTGTTTGTTGGATTCTTCTATTTGTTCTTAGTGCTCCATTTATTCTCAGAATCATGAATGCACACGTGTTTTTATAAGAACTTGTTATATCCTAAGAGGATAGTCGCATTTGCTTTTTATACCATTTAAATAGTAAAAATTATCCTTAAATTCAGTAAGGTCGGTCACGCTACAAACTTTTTGATTGTTTAGTATCCACCCTTGCATTTTCTTACAACATAACTTTGCAGGAATTATGATTTGGAAACCCCTTGCACAGTTATTAAAAGGGGACCCATCATTGATCCAGTCTAGCTACTGGTTCAATCAATGATTCACTGGTGATAAGAGATCGCAATAACTTTCTCTATAACTTTCGCTGGTTTGATGGATGGGTCGAAAACTGATTATTTTGACCCGTTTTTGACTTATGTATATGTATAAAATTGTTATATTGTCTTATGTTACACTTGTCGGGCAACATAACAATTATTCGACTTGCCGGACGTAAGTAATTTGAGAGAAGGGACATGGTCTCAGGGGGGTGGGGTCCACAAATCGCATCCCTGCTAGCCCGCATCAGACAACATGTCAGCATCAGGGGCAACATATCAGCTCTGTGTCTGTAAGTAATTTGAGAGAAGGGATGTGGCCTCATGCGGGGTGGAGTGGAGTCCACAAATCACGTCCCCTCTAGCCCACATCAGGCAACATGTCGGCATCAGACAACATATCAGCTCTGTGTATATGCATTCCCAGTCTATTTTACTTGAACCGACCCATTACGATTACTGGTTCATGGTCCCGCTGACCAAACCGTTGGGTTCTAATAAGTATGCGTGTAGGCAAGTCAAGAAAGTATTCCACTGGAACTACAGAGTTAATAATCATATGCTATATCAACGCTTACACCATGAAGTCCTTTAACAGATGCATAATGAAGTAGACACCTAAAACAGTGAAACTGAAACGTAGTCTGCCTGCCATGTTTAGGAGTCTTTAGAGAGGAGATACATAGGATGGTACCTAACCAGAAGGCTTCAAGCAACTTCTTGAGGCACTTTTTGAGCTGAATTAACCAAATTGTCACTGAAATCCCACAGTTTCTTTGCAAGCACCTCATCGGTGGCAAGCTTGCTTGGAGGCCACTCGTTGCAGTCCAGGAAATACTTTCCGGTAACACCTTTCACCTTTGGGTGAAGCGCGACATAGCATGATGTGGCTGCACCCTGACAGAAGAATAGAAATGAGAGTTATTCAATTTAATTTTGAGTAAAATTATGGAATTGAAGTGTTCTATGAAGATGCTTGAATCATGGTATCCAAGCAAATCTCTCATAACTAGTAGTTGTTGAACTGGATTAATCTAAAAGGCAGCATTCCCAAATAAAAAATTTGAGCTAGATCTTGTTGAAGTGCTTTGAATGTGGCTTACTGTTAGATTCAGAGTCAGTATTGTTACTATTATTGTTGTCATTTTTGTACAGCACAGAGCCTAAAAGAAATTTCCCTTTTCCCCCCTCGTTGATGGATGGACTACAAGATATTTACCTGCGGGACGTTCTTCCACAGGAGAATGGTAAATGCCCTCATGAGACCTGAAAAAATGGCAAATTCGAACAATTAGACTAGTCTTTCGATCTTTTAGATATATACTGAAGAGACCAGTGAAGAACATACTAATTAGAAGTCCAGAATGTCTATAGAGATTCGTTGTTATTAACCCTGGATGCACCGAGTTGACTGTGATATTTGCATCTTCTTCCTGCATGTTAGAAGAGAGATCAGAACCCGAAATATTTAGACGAACATATCATAAAAAGTTGTGAGATTGGCTTTTCCCGAGGATAATTTCAACAATTAATGCCATAACTTTGTAGGATGATCCATTATCAGATTCCTAAAGCTAAAAAAGGTCACAGTTCAAAGACAAACTTTGTGTTAGTGAATCTAATAATCGATATAGGGATGAACACAATGGTAGAGAAGGCATATAGTTTAAAGGGATCGCAGGTTTTTCATCCCATACTTGCTAACTCCTGCACTTAGAAGAAAAATTTCTAAAATCACCTTCAAACGACGAGAGAGCTCGTTGGCATGCAATATGTTGGCTAGTTTCGACTGTCCATAGGCCTTCTTGTCCGAATAACTGATAAGAGACAGCAAAGAAACAGACAATCCTGTCAGCTTTGAGAAAATAGATTTAAGGAAAAGCTTTAGCCTGAGAATCCCCTCTTCTTATTTATACCTACCTATCTTTGTCGTTGATCTTATCAAATCGTATCCCCCCTTCATAGGTGTGTTGATGTGCTACTGATGTCAGGTTCACAATCCTACCCTCAATACCAGTAGCTTTTGCTGTGTCCTTCATTTTGTCTAGGAGTAATTTTGTCAGGAGAAAATGACCTGATAACAACCAGTCGATTCAAGAAATAAAGTGTCATTTGGTGTGAGTTGACATTAATCCATAAGAAAAACTCAACCAACATTTTAAGACACATGCTACCCCTACCAAGATGATTCGTCGCGAATTGCGTCTCAATACCATCTTTGGACAGTTGGAATGGGCAAAACATAACGCCAGCGTTGTTTCTGAAACAACAGGCAAACCATTTGTCAATGAGAGACTTGGTGGATGATTGTTGACCTGAAAACATGATGTTTGTGTTTACAAGAGAGGAAAATCACATTAGGATGTTAAGAGGACGCTGAAGAGAGCTGAATTCATCGACAAAGGCTCTAATTGACTTCATCGAGCCGAGGTCAAGTTTCATGATGTCCACGCGAGCAGCTTCGTTGTCTTTGAGAATGGTTTGCTTGGCTTCCTTGGCAGCCTCTGTGTTCCGGGCTGCAATAATAACATTGGCATTCCTGAGAGCCAACACTCTTGAAGTCTCCAAGCCAATCCCACTTGACCCTCCTGCATTTCCATTTTCATCCAGAATATCAGTAGGATCAATCAATAACAAGTTGCCAACCAAACAGATGAACCATTTGAATCAGAGAATGAACCATCACAAGTAGTCTTAGGACTTTTGAAAACAGAGCCATAAGGGAAACAAAATCAGCAACTATCTTAAGAAGAAAGAGTGAGAAAGACAGGGTACTAAAGAATATGTCAACGTTTTGAAATCAAGCCTGATATATTGACCTGATACTGAGAAAGGGTTAAGGGTCAGGGGTCAATAGTTAGACCGGGGATGAACCGCAGTTGAACCATGTCTTTCTTTATATTGAATGGGACTTAAACCACCAAACTTATATATTATTCAAAAGAGTTAACATCAATTTATTTCAGGTCTTTCAAATTATTGTCATCTTCTAATATTTAAAAATGGAATAGAAAATGAACAGAAAAGAGAACTGATGGGTTGAACCAACTGGTTTCTCTTCAGCTGTCCCGTCAAGTTCCTTTGATATTGCCATATATGTTAAGGTCTGAGACAGGAGATTTGATGATCAAACATAAAAGAAAAAGAAGATCCAATTCTCACCTCCAAACCAAATGTATATATGCTATCAAACAATGGATAATCAAACATCCCACATAAAGAAACACTAATCTTTATTCTTTCCTTTCCCAACCGGCTAGCTATATTCCATAACATGTAGTACACTTTAAACCACATAATACCCACAATGTTGACAACTCAATGGCAAGAAGCTCAACTGCTTTACCAAAACCTAAATCAATAGAACCATAGAAATAGATCTATCTCTATTCACCATTCAAAATCAAACCCAAAAGCCAGATGAATGATGGAACACAAACAGAAGGGCAACCAATACACCAAAACCATGAAAGCAAGCTTAAGAACACAGGGGAACAGAAGCTCTAACCAGTAACAATGGCAGTGAGGTTGCTAGCATCAATCCCTTGTGTAACCTGTTCAGCAGTTGAGGCTGATCCGAACCCACTTGGGCCTGGAATTCCTGTTATCAAAGAGAAGATACCCATTTCCTAAAACCTGCAGAAAGAGCACAAAATCTGCCCGTTGAATTGAATGGTGAAGAAGAAGGCAAGTACAGGCAGCAACAGATCCAAAAAGAAAAGGAAAGCAAAAGCTCGTGAAGATGAGTATCGGGCTTGGCTTGGAGAGGTCTAGGTAATAAAGAGTTCCATTGGCACAAGATGGGCATTTAATGGTACAAGGAACGGAGTCGGTGAGTGGTTGTGAATTTTCTTGGTGTCAACCCTCAACCATTCATCTTTATTTTATCCGTACCCGTTTGGATGACAGAGAAACTAAAAAACAAATCCCAACCCTCCCTCGTATCATATCTATCTTGGAACATTTGGATGCATGTATCCATGATGGGTATCAAGCCATGATCCTACGTTCTTGTCTATTCTTGAAGTTTGTCCTCGAATTTTACTTTCTATACCTCAACATATGTTATGGTAATGATACTTTGGATAAATCACTATAATTTTATCTCAATGCGAGTATCTATAAAAAAATAAATAAATAAAACTAATTCTTTTAATATAATCTCCGACACTTAAAGTTAGTAAAGTAAATGAAATAATGGCTATTGAAGAGTAAAAGTCTATTTATTTATCCATAAGAGTCTTAACTTTTATATTCAAAGTGAGTCACGATATTCGAAGTTATTTTTAAAATTATAAACTCAATTATTTAAATTGGAGACAAATTCAAAAAATTGATCAAAACTAACTCTGGATTCGAATTCTCCAAAAGTGAAAAGCGAGTCAACATACTTGAAATTATCTTTTGATATTTGATTATTTTGAAGTGACAAAAAATTCATCAAAATAGATGAACTTAATTATTTTAACTCGTAAGTGAATTCATTAGGTAGAAATTATCTCTAAATTTTTTTAATTTGATGATCTTTGATTGCTCAGATCTCCAAAACTAAGATTCGAGAATTAGATTATGATATTTATCTTTCAAATATAATCTGTTTTGTGTTCTATGTTTTATAATTCCTAAAATTATTTATTTTTAGAGAAATTATCCCCAACCTTTATAAAAAATAAAAGAAAACAAATTTGACCCGGCTTCTCCTCTTGCGTCATAATACAATACCATAATGTAGTAATGTCATCTCAACTATCAAATTAAATATTTAACTAACATTCAAAAATTAGAAACTATAAAGACATTACAAAATTTGTTTATTTAAAGATAATTTCGATTAGCATGATTGGTTTTAAATCTTACCAAGTATGGAAAGTTTTGGAATTTAATTATTTTTAATTTTAAAGCCTAGTTTATTTCTATTTTAGGATTGAAATTGCAAGATTAATGGGAAACTTAAACAATTCAGAAAATTGTAATTACAAATTGAAGTGAGAATATTTTTATTGTCTATTTTTATGAAATGTGAATATTTTTGTGTTGGCATAGAATTGAATGTCCTACCAAAAAAAAAAAAAAAAAATCTTAGGTGGTTTTGGAAGAACATATTAGTTGGTTAGACCTATGATGTACAAAAACGTATTTGAAGTGTTGTTTCGACGTTTTCAAAATGTTACATGTATCGAAAAGTCAATAAATACAAAAATATATATTTTTGACTTGTTTCTGTAATTTCAAAAAGTTTTGAAGTCATTTTATAATTTTAGAAACACATCAGAAAGCACGTTTTCGATTTAAATTACATTTCCATCTATAATGAGGTGAGAGACAAAAAAAATTACATCCACGAAGAACTTATTTTTTTTATCCATGAATTTTTCCATGTTTTTATTTTTTTAAATGATATATTTTTATTTCTATTTAATATTATATATATTTTTCATTTCCATATAACCTAGGGTTCGACTATTAAAAGTATAATTGAGCTTAATTTTCATATCTTATTTTTATTAGATCATAACTTTTAATCCTAGAAGGATTACGGAGTCATAAAATACCATTAGAAAGTTTATCAGAACTTTGCGATGTGCCTAAATCACTAAACCATTTTTGGGGCCTCAAAATCATTAGTTTTGAAGTATTATGCTTCGTTTATATTTACTTTATGTTTATTTATTTATTTATTTTTTATTAGGCACCGCCCTTGTAGCTCATAAACCCAAAAAAAATCTTTAAAAAGATATCAATTTGCTAAATTCCACAAACAACGTCCTCTTCGTAGGCCTCCGTCAACGTAGAGAGAAAACGAAAGCAAACGTTACGTCTCTATCAAAGTAATTGATGAGTAACATGTTCCATAATTTTTAATAAAATTTATTTTTAATATTATTATTATTTTAATATAATAACAATTTTTTATAATAGAAAAGTATATTGGGTGTAATTTTCGAAAGATTTGCACAAAAAAAAAAAAATAGTTAGATGTGCAGGTGAATCTTCAATAAGGGACTTTCTAATGCTTGAGTAAATCTCCAAAAGAAAGTGCAGAATGCAAAAAATAAATAGAATTATAGTCTGAATAGAGTTGTGTGTCTCAATCATTCAGTTTTAGTAATGTCTCCTAATCCCTCGATCATTCAATGACTTTTTGTACTTATGATTTATTTTCATAATTTTTTTTTGATAAATTTTTAAGTCTTTTTATTCAAGCTTGAGACCACTTTTTTAGACATAATAAACACCAACGATGTAACCTTCTTAGGCATCGTAGGGTTTCATTTCCTTAATGTTAACCACATTTTTCAATCACTTTAATTAATAAGGTATTAATTAAACATGTTATATAGTCGGTTACAGGTTCCGTGTTCGAATCTCGTTGTTAGGTTCTGTAATTTACTTCTCTTACAAAAATATTGGGGTTGAGGCCCTTAGGGGAGAAATTTCACCTTTTGATCCCAAAAATATTAATTAAACATAATGTATATAATTTGAGTGATAAAGTCTTACTATGATGCAATTTATTTACAAAAAAATTATTTGAACACTTAGTTATAATTTTTTTATGAACTCATATATTAATATGTTGTAATAAATAATGTGACGTAAAATATAATATATCAATACACAAATATTATCACACCCTAGAAAGGATGTTCAAATAGCATAAAGTTCAGTTAATATTAGAGGGAAAGAGTTGCATAATAATTTGGTTAAGCCTCGTTTATGCATTTTTTTAATTTAGATAATAAAAAATAGAAATAAGGCAATTTGATTACAAAAATGGCGTCGCCCGGGCTCGAACCGGAGACCTTCAGTGTGTTAGACTGACGTGATAACCAACTACACCACGACACCTTGTTGTCCTTCGGCCTTATTTCAAACTATTTTTACAATCAATAAAATTTCAACCATTGCAAATGATTCCCAAAATAAATCCAAAGTGAAAAAAAAATTTAAATTGAAAATATTATTTAAACATTTAGTTACAATATTTTTTATGATAATTATACAAAAATATGTCATATTTTTGTATCTTATCATACTTATTAAAGGCATATATTATTATTGTAAATCAAGAAGCGAATATAGTCTTACCTCGATAAAAAAATATAACTAAGGTTTTTTTTTTTTTTAAACTAGTTTTATAAAAATTATTTGATCTAATTCATTAAATAAATTTTTAAGGCCAATAGCATATTTATATCCCTAAATTTTTGTATGTTTTTTTTACATATAACTCTAAATTTTTCATGATTTTAAATGTTATTCTAAATTTTTTATAATTTTAAATATACCTCTGAATTGTGTTTAAATATTTGACTAACTAGTGATAAGTATGCACATTGACATAGTAATTTTTTGATGTCTCCTCAATCCCTTTTCTCTTTAGCTTTGTCTTATTTGACTACTTCAGTTAAGTTAAACAGTCCCGAATCAATAATCACCTTATCATATATCAGGATTGAGAAGAAGGTCAATTCAAGGATAACATTTCTTGTTGGAAATGACTCAAGAGATGTTGGAGAGAAAGATATGTAGTCAAAAAAAAAAAGAGAGTGAGAAAAAATCAAAGAGATAAAGTTAAGGAGATAGATGTTAAAGAAAGAATAGGAGTTAGAGGAAGAACGGGAATACGTCCAAGGAGGGAAGGTGGGAAAAGAACTGTGAAAACGTTGAAAAATTATCATATAAATGCATATCATTTATTGTTAAATATTTAAATAAATAATTTTACACAATTTAAACACATTTAGAATCACAAAAAAATTTAAAATTTCATTAAAAATGAATGCAAAAATTCATGAACATAAATATGCTTTTAAATTCACATTTAAAATTACAAAAAACTAAAATAAAATTTCACAAAAGAAAATGCAAAAATTGAGAGACGTAAATATTCTTTTTGGCCAATTTTTAATATAATAATATTGAGAGACGCAAGTATTTGAGATGCTAGCGTATTGTATATGTTAACAGTATCCAAACCCAATTGGAGGAATTTGCTTGGGATTAACTTAATTTTAAGCAACCGAAAAAGCATATTGAATCATTCCCAGTAAGCGTTTTGATTCACTTGCACTCTCATGTTGCATATTAAATTAGGAAAAATAAACAAGAAGTTTAAATTAATGCAATTTCGATCAAAACCAGGACGTTTGGATTCAAGATTCCAAGGCCTCTTTGTCTAAGATGAACACGAATCAGTGGTCTATATCAATGGGTTTTTCTCGAATTCAAGTGAATGCCTGCCCAAACGAATCTGTGACATTTGATCAGACCTTTGGAAAGATTATCAGTGAAGAAGCATTATCAATAATTCGCAGACGAACAAGAAGAAGAGAAGAAATACCCAGAAAATCGACTTGAAATTAAGGCAATTTCATTCTAAACCATGGCGATTCAGATCAACCATTCAACACAATCACCCACTGTCGAACAAACAATAAGCCCGATTTTGATACGCATACGCATAAACCTAACACTAAAAGCGCCATTTACAGGGCCCAATCCAACCTAACCCTAGAAACCCTAGCCAAGCCAGTTAACCGCCGAACCCGTACAGAGTCCTTCCCTGCCTCTTCAGAGCATAAACAACATCCATGGCGGTCACCGTCTTCCTCCGAGCGTGTTCTGTGTAGGTCACAGCGTCGCGGATCACATTCTCCAGGAAAATCTTGAGAACGCCGCGAGTCTCCTCGTAGATGAGCCCGCTGATTCGCTTGACGCCACCACGACGAGCCAGACGGCGAATCGCCGGCTTCGTGATGCCCTGGATGTTGTCCCGTAGCACTTTCCTGTGACGCTTGGCTCCGCCCTTTCCCAAGCCCTTGCCGCCCTTACCCCGACCAGACATTTTCGAAACCCTTGACGCTCTGCAGAGAATCGGAGAGAAGGTAAAAAGCTGTGAATTGAGGTTTTTTTCGATGAAAGCGAAGCTGTTTATATAGGAGATGGTTTCGGACTTTGGATGGCGACGAAGAATGTGGGTCGTTGGATGAGGGGCTCGAGTGGACGGACAGGATGGTTATCTGTGTCCCAGGGATCGAGTAGTCTTGAACCGTTGATGAGGCTTAGATCTACGGTCGGGAGGTTGTTGGTTTTGGGTTTGCGGATTGTGCTTTTTTGGGTTTGAAAATTTGAGAGCAGGGAAGTGGCGATTGGCGGCAGTCTGAAAATGGAGTGTCATCCAATGAGAGTTCGACGCGTAGCCTTACATGTTACGACGTCGCATAACTAAGGGAAACATTGTTGTTGCCGGAAGAGGAGTGCATAGACGAAAATTATTTTAAATGAAATGGAAATAGAATTAAATAAAATAATTATTTTATTTTACCTATATGTTTGGTATAGATCAAAATTAAATTACTATTTTATTTTATTGTTATATTTGATATTTTTTTATCAAATAAAACAATAAAAATAATTAATTGATAAAAATGTTCCTTTACATTATTAGAAATTTAAAAATTTTATAAAAAATATTTAATTCTAAAAATCCATAAAATCACTTAATATATGTAGCACTATGAAAGTAAAAATATAATAATACCTCATTCCATAAAGTAAAAAGCCTTTTTGTGAAATTGTTATGTTGCTTCCGTCCTCCTTTTATATGTTTACATTCGACATCTTATTCCATAAAATAAAAAGACTTTTATCAAAATTGTTATATTGCGTCGGATAAACCCAAGACAGATGGGAGAATATTTTTGAGACTTTTCATTCATTATGTGATGAAAAGTCTTTTCGTTATTTTGAGAGGATAACCATTACATTCATTCATAACAATCAAACAATATCTCATTAAAATCTCATTTTTATTCTCATTCCTTCTTCATTTATTTCGTCCAACCAAACATAATATAAGAATGCTAAAAATAGTCAAATAAGTTACTATACTTTTAAATGTAGAATTAATTTGAAAATTAGACCCAAAATTGGATTCAAAATAGATCACGATATAGTGTTATTGGGCTGTATTTGTGATCAAGACTAAGGTTGATAGAATTAGAACACTAATGACATCGTTAAGGCAACATATATCATCTCAGGTTTAAAAATACATTGACTTACATATTTAGGGGATATTTGTTAATTAAGATAAGAGGGATCAAATGTCAGATATGAAAAGCATTCTGGATGTTTGGTATTCTCAACATATTTGTTAAATTTATTTGACTATTTTTGGAAAAACCTCACGTAATCTCTTATCTCCTAATTTCAAGATAAATTTATCCGACCTCTCTCCTCGCATAAATTTATCTAGCTCTTTCAATATAAGACTCAATTACTTATATGCTCATTATAAGATAGTTAATGCCATTTAATGTATTTTAAATATTTAAATTTATTAAAAAACTTATTTATTTAAGTTTTATAATTAATATTATTTAATACATTTGTAAATTGTTATATGTTTTGACAATTTTTAAAATTTAAATGACATTATTTATTTTATTTATTTTTTAAATTTAAATTTCTCTCTCTATATATATATTTTATTAACTAATATAATTCATTTCACCAATTTTTAAATTATTTTATTTACTTTTATATTTTATTATCCAAAAATATGTTTTGGCCATTTTTAATTATCTAGGTGGAATTATTGTAATTCTAATAATAATTATGTTTACTTTTCAACTTCTTTTAAATTTATTTTTGAACATGAATTTAGAAAATAAAATATTATTTTTAATTTTTAATTTTATTTTTTTGACAATTCATATCAATCATAAAATAGTATTTTAATTATAAATTTAATAATAGGGATATTTTGGTAAAAAAAAAATTATCTTGATATTTATCATATGCATTAACAAACACATAAAAAAAAAAAATACAACTATCAAAGTATTCTAAAAAATTTAACAAACACTCTGATAAAATCTTAGAATGTTTTACAATCTTATCTTGATTATTCCATATATTTTGATTTGAAATACATTTTAATCTTATCTTAATACCTCTTATTTTGCTCATTTTAACAAACATCCCCTTATCAAATAGAGTATAAGTTTAAATTCGTTTATTAGGTATTTTTCCAATTCCAGCCTCCATCTCAAATAGATGAGGTAAGTAGATTAGGGTGGCAAACGGTCCATGTTGCCAATAAATTCTTCCTGGCATTTGATTTCTATTATTTTTAGTAAAACTTAAATTTACATGTTAAAAAAATATCACAACGTCTATTAACCTTAAATGTATAATAATTATATTTTTATAAATAAATTTGTTACGGGTATTTTTTGGACCGTTTTGAGTTATTGTCTAGACTACTTTGGGCTGGAAATAATTCAGTTATTTGACTCAACCTCTCAAAGCCTAATAGACCTACGACCGAAGACATTTCAGAGAGATCGCATAATTGCTAAAGCACGAGCTCTAATCGCGAGCTTCCAGCAATGCCTCTAGCTCATTAGTTGACCCGATGAGCTTGCAAAACAAACCAAAAAAATAGGATAACCCAAGATACTGTCCATTTGTCTTATCCGTAGCAAACGGGGTCCTTGATGGTGCAGAACCTTTTTCCATCGATTTTGTGGGGCTGATAAGGACACATTGTCCCTATAATAATTATTCTTTTATAATTGAGAGTCATCAAAAAAAAAATTGTAAACATCATATACTATAAATGGGGAGTCAAAAATCATTGTACAAAAGAGAGAAAATAGATACTATTACTCTGTTGAAATGATCAGAGAGCACTCGTGGACAAGATATTATTATGATCAAACCACGTAAAAATTCTATCGTATACTGTTTGTTATTGATGATATTTGTTTATTCTCTTCGTATTCATGATTAATCTATTAATGTGGGCCGACGAATCATGATTAACTAATTCTGAACGTCGATAAAATTAAAGATAAAAAATACCAAATTTATGTCTACGTGATTGATGAGGAAATAATAAAGAAAAGTTAAAACTATTAATTTTAATTATTTTTTAAATTTAAATAAATATTTAATTTATTAATAAAAATAAAAATTTAAATTGATTCCTGATTAAAATAAAATACAATTTATTTATAAATTACAAAAAAATAATTTTTAATGCATCTTTAAATCAAGAAAATACTTTTTATATGCTTCTCCTTAAATTTTCTGGCTGCAGGAGAATTTGTGTTATTTCTAAGAATGCTGCAGGCTACGCGAGACAAGGCGCGTGGAGGCTTGGCCACACTATACAAAGCCAAAGGGTGGTGCCCTACGACCCGTCTGAGTTGAGATCAGAGAAAGAGAGAGAGAGAGCGAGCTTACATTGAAGCAGATAGATAGAGATGAGGAAGTTCGATCCGTGGCCGGTTTTCTTCCGGCGAGAGTGGAGCCGCAACTGGCCGTTCCTGGTTGGTTTCGCCATAACCGGCACGATTATCACCAAGTTATCTCTCGGCCTCACCGGTACAATCTCGCTCTCTCTTGTTAACTACAATAGCCTACTATTTCTCCAATTCACAGCCACAAAAATGTGATCTGTATTTGAATCATGTTGCAGAGGAGGACGCCAAGAACTCTCCCTTCGTGCAGAGGCACAAAAGGTGAAAGAATCTCTCGCTCGCTTGCCCTAAATTTCGTTTAATTTCTCCTTCCCCGATTGCTAGTTTTTTTGTTTGTTATCAAATTTGATTGTTCTGTACTTCTACGCGTCTCTGTGTGTGAAGATAGAGATGCATAGACGGATAATATAGATCCATAAAAGGATTGGTGAATTGGATGATATCTGCAGATGGATAACTATTTCTCTGCATAACTAGATAGATGGGTGCTTAGGTGCATACATGAGATGAAACATCACTGATATAAAAACCTCAGTGAGGTTTGCTAATGTTGAATTCAGGTGCGTGTGACTATTGATCCTAACATCACATATGTTAAGCAGTTGATGAATGCCTTGGGTAGTATTTTGAGTCATTTATTGAACTAGAACTTTTGAATACTTACCCCTTGTTTGGATGGGGGGTAGGGGCAGGGGTATGGGTGGGGAAACTTTTCTCCTTGCTTGGGAGTTTTGTAATGGAATGTGCCCTCCCCATCCCTCCCTTATCCCATTTTTCTTTACACTCTAATTTGGGGTGTAGGGAGGGCAAAGAAAAAAATGTTAATAAATTTTTTGTTGATTTTACTATTAGACTCATTATTTTTTAAAAAACTTACATATTATTGTTGATTTTACTACAAACTCATTATTGTTTTTGTAAAATCTTAATATTATTTTGAAAGTGAAGGATATAACTGTCATTCTGCTTTTATTACCTTACAGTTTGGTTCCCGTCTGTTCTCCATCCAAACAAAGTGAGGCTACATTACTTTACTTTATGTTCCATTCTTCCGAAACAAGGGGAGAGTACCAACCTTTACGTTTCTTACCTTATCCTTCTGCTTTGTTCCATTATGTCTCGTTTTGTCCCCTATCCCACCTCTCTCCCAAACAAAGCATTAAAGATAAGTTGAAAAGAGAATTGCTCTGCAGTTGGGGCATTGTTTCTGTTTTGCATTCTGCTTTTTGTTAAGGTCATCAAATGGTTCCACAAAATGACTACAAATTCTTAGACCAGATGACATATATTTGGTTTAAACATTTGGGTGAGATAGCTATATGTTATATATCCATGACATTGGTGCTAGGAAATGGACAATCACGAGTTACAGTAAATTTCCTTCATTGATGACTCAATACCCTTATACACATATGTTATAATTAGATAGCCCGATGGTTCTCCGAGGGGTGGTTTGAATTTAGTTGAATAAATTTTTGGTTTTTGAAAATGTAAAAACTATTATTGTGGATTGATTGTAGTTTACTCAGAATGATGATTTTGAAATGAAACAAATAGCAAGAAACTAAAGGAAGCCAAGAATTATAGTGGTTTGGCTTCTTCTAAGTATACATCCACTCCTCTGGCTTCACTTTTGAGGAATAAGGATTTTACCTATTTATTGGATGGAATCCAATCCCAACTAAAACAATAATTAACCTAACTATAATAAAATTATGAAATTCTTTCCTAACTATAATTATCTGAGCAAATAAGCAAATCGTAAACTCTATTGATAAAAAACTAAATAAAATAAGAAAAACCTAAAGAAGTAAATATCCTAAAATTAATAATTATTATTCCTCATCATCACTAGAGAGTTTCAATCCAGAATGATTTTAAAATCACAAATATCACAACACCAATACAACCAAACAACAAAAAATGAGAAACCCCTCAATAAACGATGGCAAATGAGAAACCCAAGATCATATTTAAAGTCCTTTGCAATTCTCCTCCAAATTTTCAGCACATAAACCTCATTTGCAACCTTGTGTTTTCAAAAACTGCTTGCAATTTACTTTAAAAATCAATAAAAAAATTTTATCATCAAAACCAAACTAGGTTACTGTGGATAACAATACACATGTCCAAGAAAAAATGATTGACCCACATAGGTATTATTTTGCTCCTCTCCACTAGTAATGTAGAACACACTATCACAACATGGATATGTGCTTCACGTGCCATCTCAAGATTGCCTTGATGTGTTTGAGAAATTTTCATATTTTAGTTATTATGGTGGAATATTTTGAAGGCGTATGTTGCAACATCTGTTTGGTCAAGCAAAATGGTTGAGTCCATGAAGCTATATGTCTTGGCTTTGGTCCAATACCTCTTAATCTGTTGACATTTTTGGTGGTTAAGGACGCATACTTTTTTTCTTTGTACTTCCAAAGCATTGCTATTTGTATGAGTTAGCTAACAAGTTCAGACAAGATACTTAAACATGCATTACACGACACTTGTTTCTTTTAGCCTTGTGCCTAAGGATGAAGGTCTTACTTAAGCATGTCATCTCTAGTGGCTTTGATTTTCCATGTGGTCAGTTCTATGAGAAGAGAAGTGTCACGACCCTGGGGTAATCTTGTAATTACTTACCTCTTGTAGACCGTTGGAGGTTAGAAGGCGGGAAGAATGGTTGTAACAACTAGGGTAGGCGGTTAAGTGGTTAGAGAAAATCGTTGTATGGCTAGAGGTCCTTTTAATAGAGACCTATGGCACACAGGAGGATTTACCAATTGAATGAATGAATAATCATCATTCCCTCTCAATTTCTCCCTCTCCCTATTCTCTTTGATTCTATCTATCCCTCTCCCTCTCTCTTGTTCTTATAATCGGCATTATCGAAATTGCTAGCCCTAATTCAAGGGCTTGACAAAGTGGTATCAGAGTCGAATGATTTGATGGTGGGAAGACTTGTAGTAGCTGCGCCATGGCAGAAAAAACATCGGAAGAAGCGGGTTGCTTCGGTGTGGGAAGGACATAATGCATGATTGAGGAATTTAGTGCTTCTAAAGATCAAGGTGCCATGGCCGAGGGAACACGCTTGAAGCAACTAGAGATCAGGTTGGAGTCCGTGGAGGTTGAGATGACCCACACCCAAGAGGCCATACGCTAAGCGCAAGAGGACTTGGCAGAATGGAAAGAAGCCATGCAAGCGGCCATGGAGAAGCATCAAGAAGCGTTGGAGAAGCAACAAGAAGTGATGAATTGGTGTCAAGAAACGGTGGAGTTGCAGGGACGGGGGATTTTTGCCCCAATTCTACTTGTCACCGGAATATCCACCAAGATTGGCCTTTGACTTGATTTTGCCACATCAGGGCAACCGTTTGGGCACACAGGGAATTCTTGAAGAAGTAGATAAGACTGCGACCCAAGAAATTCTGGTGAGAAATCAACAACAATGGACTCAGACCCATGTTCCAATGCCAAGATTGGAAATTCCATTGTTCGAAGGAAAGAAACCATGATGGTGGATAAGGAGGTGCGAAAGATTCTTCCAATTTTACCGAATCCTTGAAGATCAAAAGATAAACTTGGCGGCGACCTACTTGAATAAAGGGGTGGATTCTTGGTATTAAGGATGGGTCCAAGATGAAGGGATGCATGGAAGCTGGGCTGAATTTGCAAATGGTTTATGTGATTACTTTGGGGAGAAAAACATGGCAAATGTAGTTGAAGAATTCAGCAAGTTAAAGCAAGAGGGGACTATAGTTGAGTACCAAGCCAAATTTGAGGAGTCGAGATCCATTGTGTGCTCTGTGCAGCCATGGCTTACCAAATAGTACTTGTTATCCAGCTTCATCAGCGGGTTGACGGAGGAATTGTGGCCCATGGTAAAGATGATGACAGCGGGTTGACGGAGGAATTGTGGCCCATGGTAAAGATGATGACAACTTCGTCTGTGAGGCAAGTTGCAAAAAAAGCTAGGTTGCAAGAAATGACCTTAGAGGCCATTTTCAAGAAGCATAATGTTCCCTACGAGCCTAGTTTATTGGTCGGGCAATATAGAGGTGGTAATTCTTGACTTTTGCTTGCAGGGCCTAATCAAGAGGCAACCAAAGTAAATTCCTATAATAATGGCACAAAGGTAAATCTAATAGAGCAGAGGAGACAACTAGGGCTATGCTTTAGGTGTGGAGACAACTATAGCCCCGACCATCAATGTAAGAGACAACTGATGAATATGGAAGGTTATGATGAGGAAAAGGAAGAAGAAGAGGAGGATGTTTCCCATGAAGAAACATGTGAGTGCAAGGTGATCATAGGGGAGGAATCACAACTGCATTCTATACTGATTGAAGTGTTTGAAGAAAAGGCTGAGGCAACAGTAGAACAACCAGAGACTGTGAACACTGCTACACTTCTACTACTCAAAGGGGAAAAGCAAAATTGTGAGAAGAAGAGAAGGAGGCAGCAAGTATTGAAGGTAGGGATTGGTTGAACCATAGCCTTCGCTGTCAATTCTTGGGGACAAGAATTGCTTGAAGGGGTGGGGATTGTCACGACCCTTGGGTAATCTTGTATAGGGTAGGTTGTTAAGTGGTTAGAGGAAATCGTTGTATGGCTAGAGGTCCTTTTAATAGAGACCTACGTCACACAGGAGGATTTACCGATTGAATGAATGAATAATCATTCTTCCTTCTCGATTTCTTTCTCTCTCTAATTCTCTCTCTCCCTCTCCCTCTTTCTCTCTCCCTTTCTCTCGATCTTGCAATCAGCATTACCAAAATTGCCAGCCCTAATTCAAGGGCTTGACAAGAAGATTTATATTTTTACCTACAAGGATTTTTTTTTTTTTGGATAGGACTAGCCCTATCCTAGGTCATCATATGCTAGGCTCTATCAGTAATTAGCTTCTCACCAACCCTAGCACCTCCACCAATGATGCTTTACTTTTAAATATATTAAGGGTCAAAAGATTTAACCTGAGGATCTCATATTACCCTGAAATGGTTGCCATCGGGGTGGAGACTAGGAGAATATTATTTGCTTCAAGGCAATAAAAAGGAACATGGTTACCTTAAGTTTTCCACATGGCTTTTAATAAAACTGACTGAAGAAAGTACTTGTTTGCTTGCTGTCTGAATAATGAACACTTAAGATTACTTTCTAATCACTTGCTTGTTATGTTACTTAATTTATGCAACACTGAAAGCTAAGTGCTCTTTTGTATGGATCCAATATAATGAGAGCTATTTGGTGGGCTACTCAATATATGGCCATCCGTTGATCATTCTTGTGTGAGAGTTCTCTGTGATACCGTAGTTACATGTCGTAACGAGGATCTTTTGGACATTTATCTGTTTTCATCATATGCATATTTATTTTGTGTGCTTCTTTTCTTCTTACCTGGACACTATTATGCAGTGTGATGTGCCACTTTGTGAAATACACAGTAGAACTTTTAGGCAGCTTTCAGATTTCTTGTACTGCTTTTCATGTAAAGTGAAACTTTGATCTTTGCAGGTGAGTTTCTCTGAAGAAAATAGAACAGCACAATGTTTGTCCTGTTGGAACTGAATGTCAAAACTGTTTTATCATTTTGATGTTACCCAATAATGACTGAACGCTTCAAAAGTTCAGCATTGCATTTACTTTTGGCTATCCATGAAGAATGGGACAGGATTTCCATGGATTTTTATGACATCAGAAAAATTCAAACATCCTTCTAATTCTTTGTTGGCTTGGTTTATGGTATTGTTTATTCAGTTCTATATGACACATTTATCCCTTCCCAAGAGACCAGGTAAGCTTCATAGAAACCCTGCCCCAAACTCTATGCTAATATTTATTACATCATTACATGAGATTTGAGGTGCAGCATCTAGGAAGACTAGTATCCTGGAGCAAACTGGAAAATATGGTTAGAAGTAACTTTGAATAGGGTAGAGAATACCAAGGGTGGCTAACTCAAGTAGCTATTCACCCTATGATAAGCATGTGGTCATGGATTTGAATCTTTTCACGTCTAATACAGTTGACATTTCTTGATGTTTACTGTGTAAAAAAAAAAAAAAGAAGAAGAAAGAAGAGATGACAAAGAAGTGAGCAAGTCTCATATTTACCCACTTTTTCTGGTGTTGCCACTTGGACACATTAGAATTGACTAGCAGACTTACAAACTAGCTTCCGGCCAATTATAATTATATTATTGTTTATTGGCATTAATATATATTATCATCATGTATGATGCACAAATGTTAGGGATGCAAAGTTTATTCTGTGGTATTTATATAAAACTAATTTTTACATTATATTCAGTAAATGAAGCCAATTCTTGTGCAAGGCATGGTTGTTAGCCCTTTCACTTTGAAATGTGTCTTGATTCTTGGCAGGCAGGCTACTGTTCTGTTATTATTTTTTAATTATTGGATATCCCAATCGGTCAATTGATTAAAGAAAAACATGATTTTAATATAAATTCCCATAACCCTTCACACCAAAACTTTGTAGTTTTTTTAGGGTAAATTACTTAAATATATATATATTTCACAGAATCTTGCAACTCATTTAATCTACACATGTTGGAAAGGTTAATAGGATATAATGTATAATATTTTTCTTACATCCATATATTGTATTTTAGAATGAGTTCATAATAACTCTAGATCGTATAAATAGGAGCCCCAGTTGCCAAGTTCTAGTCGTATTATTCTACACATTAATGTAAATTGGGATTATTATTTTTTGTTTGTAAAGTAAAACCAACTCAAAAGAGATGCCCTCTTATGGTCATTGCCTTCATTTATATGAAGACTAGAAAGGTGGTCGGTGTTATTTATAAATATATTTATGTTAATTTTTTATTATGTTATTTTTAATTTGCTGATTTGATGGCCTAAACTTCTTTTTCCAATAATTTCTCTTATTATTATATATCAAGTCTCATCTAAAAAAGCTTTAACATTTCTGAAAATGCGGCAGAATGTGAGTGATTATCAAGAAATAATTGAATCTCTATATCTTAGTCATAGTGTCAAATTTTGAATAGGAATGAAGAAATTTTAATTAGTTTAATAAAAAAATTAAAAATTAAATCTAATTAATAATATACTGAACAATTAAGGAAAGTGATTGACATGGTGGTAGGTTGCACCGGAAATGAAAAATGTATACAATAAGGATTGAAAATGAGAAAATAATATTTTTTAAAAAAAAATAAGAAACAAAAACATAGAGAAATTGTGAAATTAGAAAAAAATAGAGGAATTTTTTGGTAAATATAATTTTAATATAAAAATTATAAAAAATAATTATTTAATTAAATATAAACATAAATTTTATTACACTTTTAAACAAATATAAATATAAATTATTTATACCTCTAACATGGTGACGGTATAGTAAAGAAGTACTTCTAACATGGTCTTAGAACATAAATTTATTTTTAATATTACAAAACGAATTCGAAACATTTTTAAAATTACAAAAATAGTTTAATTTTTTTTGTATGTGTATTTCTTAGTGTAAGAAATGTTTCAAAAATATTATTTCAATATTTTCATGCACCACATTTCACATGTAAGTTGAAATTTGAATATTTTAATATTTAATAAAATAAAAAATAACAAAGTAGGTGGCCAAATTCTTGGGGTTGAGCTCAAGGCTTTGAATGCAAAGCCAAGAAAATTTCAAATTTTAATTTTATCTTCATAAAATGTATACAAAAAAAGTTTTAAATTTCAAAGTCGGATTCGATGTCAGTGGAGATTCTTAGATGATAGCATGGTGGCGACGAGATCTTCATTAATATAGATGAGATCTGTCATTAATGAGAGCAGGATCTGAGACTGTTGCACAGATATTCAGTAGAATTGCAATGATACTGTGACAAGTGTGGCGTTAGGCCAATGTTTGATTTAGAAGAAGACTAGATTGGACTTAAGGAAAGAGCTGAGATCGGACCTAGACGGTCTTAGTTTGTTATTTTAGTTCCCTTCAATTTAAATATTTATTATACATTAATTTATTTTAAGATACAAAATTCGTAAATGATCATATATATATATATATGTATGTATGTATATATACCTAAATACAATCACTTCACAATCAGAGAGAACAGACGGCGGCGGGGATCTTCAGAATAGCGCGATCGGAACCAGAAGAACTCTCGATAGCAGAACCACCACAGATGTAAGTGTTTGTTTGAATCGATTTCGGCTTTCTACTTTACCGGGAAGATCAAATTCATCTCTTTTCCTTTTTGAATTTAGTCTCCTGCTGCATATTAAGTCCTTTGATCCTAGGGTTTTCACGACTTAACAAGAGAGATGAATTTGAATGGCTGTATCCTTTGCCATGTAGATTGTTTATCTAGATCCGTCGATTTCATTATTAATAAGCTCTGTGGAAACAGATGAGCGTGTGATGTGATTCTGTTTTAGGGTTCTGCACTCTCAGTGACAACCTGTTTGGGAGCATCCATGGTTCAATATTCCTGCATCGCTTTTGCCCAAGATTTCTGGAGAATATCCTATCCTTCCCTGCATCTCCTCTTGCGACTCGTAGTAACCACTAATCTCGTATCTACTAACATGAAAAGTTTATAATCAATCTTGTTACTCTAAATTTTCATCCAAATCAAAGTTACATCAGAGTCTTAGTGGTATGTCCCCCCTCTCACTAACGGGTTACAGACCGACATGTTGTTCCGGTACCAAGTTTTGCATTGGTACTTTTTCTGTCTGATTCTTTCATTGAGTGTTAGGAATTCACTAAGATGGCACTGATCACCCCTTGGAATTGAATAGAACAGGAGAACGAGAAGAGTGTGAGGAGAAGAATTCTAGAATTGTGTTGATCCCTCAATCCTTTGTGTACATGTATAGCTTTTATACCTTCATTACATCTAGGCGCCAAAATTGCTCCCATGCGCAACCACATGCAATCCATGTGTTGTTCTCTGCCAATTTCGCTTAGAGCCTCTAACAATTACAAAATTGCAGAGTGAATATGTAATTATGAAAAATAAGGGAACCTTCGTGAATCTTCCTCCTATAAGTTAACTTGCATCCAAATTCAGCATCCCGCCGGTACTTTCCTCTCCTTTCTACCTCTTCTCTTGGCCACTGACAGTTGGTCGTCTCCCTGCTTTGTCCCTGCCTCCAGCTTTGGGTTGTACGGGTTGCTATCAGTGAGCTAAAATTTAGTACTTAGTTGTCTCTAAAATCCGGCTATTAGAGTGATATCTTACAGATCCTACCAAGTTTTAGCCACCCATTTTGACTAAGCAATTGTTTTGCCAGAAGAAATTACTTCCACAACTGTTCTAGAGAAATGTGGTAATATTTTGATGCCCTTAAGGATGGTTCTAACATAGTTCCATGTTTTTATGGTTATGGTTGTTTCAGATGATCGACGATCAGGACCTCGGCTTCTTTGCCAATTTTCTTGGCATCTTTATTTTTGTACTGGTGATTGCATATCATTTTGTGATGGCTGATCCAAAATATGAAGGCAACTAAGGTTTTCTTTCTGGTTTGTGAGGGTGATAGTGATGCCATGTGAGTTCAGTTTTGTGAAATGAGCTAGTTCATGCAAAGTTAATTCCCTTGTTATATTCTCACTTCTGAACTTCTCTGTTTTGCTGTTTCAATCTAAACTGTTTTATTATATATAGGCATGAGATTTTCGCCGTATATTTATACCATGCTATGCACTACCCCAACGAGCTGCCCCCTGCACTCTCTCAGATGATTGTTGTAGCCTTTATTTGAATTTTGGAATAGGAGTTTTTTATGATACGAAAAATGAAAAAAAAAATTAAGACTGTATTCTCTTTACTTTTTAATTTTCAGTTTTGAGTTTTAAATTTATTTTCAATTTTTTATTTTGGTAGTCTGTTTTTAGAAAATTAAAAACATGTTCTCTTTGTTATTTTAAAAAATTATTTCTCAAAACAGAAAATTAGAAAACGTTTTTTCTTTGAAATTTTGAAAATATTTTATTCAATAAATTTGATTATTCAGTAAATTAAAAATATTTAATATTAATATATTATTAAAAAATATATATTTTTTAAAATTAATAAATTTTGTAATATTATTTTCTATTACAATAATAAAACATGAATAAATAAATAAATAAATATGTTTTGAGTTTAAAATTTGTTTTAATTTTTTGTTGTTTGGAGTTTTTTTTATAATTTTTTTTTAAAAATAGTAAAAAAATATGTTTTTATTATTTTAAAAAATTAAAAATTAGAAGTAACTTGAAAATAGAAAGAGAACGCAGTCAGTTTCTTATATAAACATGTATGTAGTTTTACATGCATATGAAAGGACTCTTTTTCTTTTTCCTTCCCTCTCACATATCCCAAGTCTCACAGTGACCAAACTCATTTTTGGCTCCGTACTTTCAAGTTTTTTTTTTGTGATCAGTTGAGTTTTTTTTTTGTTGTTTTAGTTATATCTTTACATCTCTATTTTTGAATTAATTTAATTTTTAATTTTTTTTGGTGACAACTTAAATTTTTTGTTATTTTGGTTATACAGTTATTTATAATTTTAAGTCAATTTAATTTTTTATACTTTGATTTGTAAGAAAATAAAGTGAGATGAGTCATTTTAATATTTTTTTAACACATTAAAATATGAGTTAAATTAATTTTAAAATGTGAGTACATGAGTATAATAAAAAATTTAAGTTATAAAAAAAAATTAAAGTAAGAAGTTTAAATTAACAGATGTAATTAAAATAATAAAAAAATTAAATAATTACATAAAAAATGCATAAAAGTAGATAGACAAAAGTATTGATCTGGCCGTCTCACAGTGTTGGTGTCCTTTGTTGGGTATTATTCTCAGGGACAATGACTCATGGTCTAAATCGGACCCAAGCGTCATGGGACGAATCGGGTGGGCGAAAAAGCAAGGACCCTAGCCCCCATTCGGCTCATGATTCTTGGTCCAATTTGGATCAAGCATCGCTAGGCTATTCTCGAACAATCTTTCTCGGCAATGTTCTTTTCATGTTTGTTTCTAACCATATCAAAATATGAATAAATCCAACTTTCAAGTGTCATATTTTTAGGATTAATTATATAGTAAGCTATTTATCTATTTTCACTAACAATTTATCTATTTAATGATATAGAGAGGTCTGTAATGACTTTCTATAGGGTTCTATACCTAAATGCCCTGTTTGATGTACAAGGAAGAACGCATCACAGGGCAGAAATCCTTTGAAATTGATGCTAAACAAGATTAAAGTTGAGCAAATGCCTGGACCAAACAAACCCTGAGCGAAATCAACATATCAAAGTGACTGGTAGTAAGAAAATTAGAGGTTCAGTTCTCAAATCCGGCACGGCTTTTGGTGCAAACAGGAAGGATGATTCTATTCGCAATTGGGCTTTAAAAAAGGCATCATATTGTAGTTATAGGGCACATGACGTTTATGTATCCGTAGATTGTAGAGTACTTACCCTATACGATCATCCTTGACCACATTAACCTTCGAGGCTGCAATAAGAGCAAAGCCAATGCCCAGTTAATCAGCCAATGGTATGTTAGGCACGAGTTGATCAATGTTGTCCCCCAAGGAATAAGACCATTTGTAGAAGTCCAATGGAAGTCCAAATCTTTCCATTACACTCAGTCTTATCATAAGAAGAACTAATCCCACTATCTGCTATGGTTTTATCTGGTAAATTAAAGAAATGAGACCTGAATGACACCCAGTCCATGCAGTGCTAAGGAAATCCTGCCAGTTCCTTCTACTTTCACGATGTAACTGACAAAAACTTGGGGCAAACCAATAGACAGACTGCAGTGCGAAAGAAGGTTTCATTAACTTTTGATCCATATATATTCATCCGTATTGTGCTTGAGACATTGTCCACGATCTTACAAGTACAGAGTGCATGACTTTCTACAAACTCTGGCCAGGGGGCCACTTCTTTTGATCTTGATTTTCCTTTCATACTTGAGGGAACGCAAAGAAAGACAGCATCAAAACCAAAAGAAAATTAGTAATCGTACCAATTCCTCGCTGGTCTGTGACATGTTCTGTGAGTGACTACGAGGGAGACCCCAAAGTTGAGAAGATAGCAAATCCTGTTACTTTGAGGTGCACTTCCTCTTTGGTCTTTTACAACTATCACCATTTCCAACAACTTGGCCTGCAACACAAACTGCAGTTTATATCCTCCACAATTATCTATATACTAATAAAGAATAGGCATGATTTTCAGGCTCAAACATATGAGGCTGATATCAAGAACAGCATAATTGGATTGCTTGAGCTTCAGCCGATCACTAAATGCATTATTCTAAAATGAAACAAAATATTTGGCAAAACGGACAAGTCTGTTAGAATCAGCACTGGCTGAAATGCGTGCTAGGTGAAAAAGCTATCAATTAGGGGGCAAGGAAGCAGCACGCAAGCCACATATATATATATATATGTAGCAGATATATGAAACAGCCTAACAATCATAATTTTATTGACAAAGAGATCTGGTGAGTCAGGCATTGCCCTCCTCCTAAGTACCAGACTTTTACCAAGTGAAGAACCATTAAATTTCAGTAAACAAATGAGAGAGGTTTTGCATTAGTAGAAGTAAAATGATTGGTGATTCATGTGTTGCCATGACATTTATCTTCAGAATATTGGAGAAGCTAGAGGACAAATTTTAATGAGAAGATCAGAATAAGAAAGGAATTTCAAGAATTAATTTTGGTTAGGAAAAGAAGGCATATCACCAAAGAAAGTACTGCCATTCAGAAAACCATGCAAGAGAACAGCAAATAACTGAGGTTTTACTAGCAATATTCAAGATTTTGTTGAATATTTGAAACATATACATGCTAGGTGGGTAAAAGAACATCATGAAAATAAAAGTAATATATGACTAACAAAATCTCAAAAGCCCGTGAACAGAATTTTGGAATTGCTAAAAAGTAGTTCAATAAAAGAACTTTTAATGAAGGAAAGGTTACCAGAGATGTCAGTGTCACACTAGAAAATACTAAGACCACCATAGTACATGCAACAGTTGGATGCTGCTGAAATGATTAATATAATAGTTGGATGTAGCTCTTGCAGGCAGAATCGGAGTCAGTATATTTACCTGATACATCCTCTTCCATTGCCTGTACACCTTTGATAGGTTGAGGTTCTCCACCTTTACGAATTGCTGAACGAGTAAATCTTCTGGTATTGGCTGCAGACATTGGTTTCTCTTCCAAACAAGTTTTCTGTTCAATAGTGTCATCTCCACTTGCAGCACCTCTCTCTGTTTGAGAACGAGTTAGTCTAGTTGTTTTAAGGGGCAGGCTTAACTTCCTTTTGGCTGCTGAACACGAAATACTTGAATCAGGGATTTCTGCCCCATTGGTTTTAATTTCCCTCCTGTTAATTGGTATTCTGCTATATGCATCCATGAGAACGGGCTGTTCGGTAGAACCATTAGTTGGGTGGAGTGGTTTTACATCTTTATGATGGTCTGGATCAAATACAACTGTAGTAGCTGCTGTTTCCAGAGAGAACTTATCGCTTCCAGACAAACAGCACCCGATAGGGGAACTGCAGGTTTTAGTCCCTTTGAGTGATTGCAAAACATCATGCTTGCAGGTAATATCATCTGAGGAGTCCAAATTCTCCTCATAGTTTGAAGTCTCAAGACTTTTAGGCATTTGTGACACTAATGAAGCCAAAGCAGCACGGGCGGCAAGAGGATTTAGTGGAGACCTGCTTTCTGACAATTCCCCCTGAATGAGTGCAGTAGGTGGTGGGTCATTGGCTTCAATCTCCATTTGCAGTTTTCTTGCGCTCCTAGTAGTCCTCTTCATGTGATTCTGGTCCAGAAGAACTGGAGCAAGGGGCTTGCTTACTCTCAATCCAGAAACAACTCTGCGTTGTACTTGTCCATTGTTATCAACTGCATTACATAAGCAAATTGGTTCATTAGGCATTTGCCATAAATCAGAAGACTGAAGATTCTTTGCCAAGCAAATATGCACATAAAGATCCAACTTTTAATAGGTTGGAAAGAGCTAGACAGTAAAAAGGGCAAAACAATCACGATAAGCCATCAGATTTGATTGGCTTAGAGACTTTGATAGCTAAGAAGAGAATTCTCAAAATGGGTAGAAGCATTTGAAGCCTTTCCCCATTCTTACACTCATGACTCAACATATAGCACCATGTTCATATGTCAAAAATTTTATCTTTCAAGCTCATAAAATGCATCAATCCAGTGACCAGCTGATCACTGTCTCAAGTAAAATCACAACATAAAAACTCAGCTAGACATTTAGAGCCTTCAGAACAAGTGGCGGATAAGAGTTATGAACAACTAATATTGAAATAATACCAGATCTGGCGGGCATACAAAAAGCAGAGGAAATGTAGAGCACCTCCACAGATCATAAGTTAAAACCATGAGGTGGTGAATTAGCTAACTGTTACTCAAGTTGCAGTATTGTAAAAAGTCTTACATATAAAAACTGCTCAAGTATAAATGTTTATTAATCCAAAATGAAGGATAAAAACTATTGCCTTTTGTTTTATTTTTCATTTGGCATAGATTATCAACCAAGCAGAGACACAGTTTGATCATTGGTGTGCCATGACTTGATTGATTGGTTAAGAACCAAGTTTGACCCTGCCCCCTGTTCAAGTAAGTCAAAGTAGTGATCAGACTGAGCCTGGAGTACCATCTGAGATGCTTCACTTTAGCTACTTACAGAGTTCAGTATAACTAAGAAGGTAGTATATGTTTACTGACAGGGGAGCTGATGACATTTCCTAGGATGGCTACTTGTAGGAGTTTCCCCGAATGTCCTAGATGGCCAGCATACTAACCCTGCCAGGTTAGAAGACAGTAGTATGTTGTACCCCTAATCACCTGAGTGTTTACTTTTGGTTAGCTAAAGACAAAAAGAAAAGAAACCATTAAGAAAGCTTGATCTAATAGGCTATACGTTATAATTCAACAAAAGAGAATAAACTTTACATTAGTATGTCCAAGTCGCTATTGGGAAAAAAAAAAAGAATGATGATGATAGGATCAAACACATTGATGTTGCATGAATGGCTCCATGCTAGAAAAATAGATGTGACCAGTTCTACAGTAAGTTAAAAAAAAAAAACACTTGAAGTTGAGCACAATACCATCTCTTTCCATTGACAACCTAGCACCATGGCATGATGCAAAATTTATTTGTGATCCTAGTGACATTTGGTAGAAGAATAACATAACCTTATTTTCCATTCAACTGACATAAAAAAAATCTATAGAATCTAAAAAGTAGATAAAAATCAAATTGCATACAAATTCATGAGCTTACTCAAGAACTCTTAATCAAGCTCAAATTACTCCATCATACAAAATATATATATATATATTTATTAAATGAGCCATGCCCCCAGTCGAACTTAAGCTGCTTACAAGCAGACACATTCATTAAAAACCCAACAACTACATGGTGGAATATTCTGCACCTTGAAGCATCCCAGAACCAAGTTTCTGGGTCATATAGGCTCCATTACAGGAGACATGTGCCATTAGCAAAGCAGTAGTGCTAGCACACTCTCCTACTGTAATACCAGGGTATGAACTAAGGTCTAACTCATGTAAGTAAGAAAAAGGAAAAATTAAATATAATAGGAAAACCCAATTCCAGGGTAAGGTCATATAGCAATCAGTACAGGCACCTACCTTCAATTCCCACCAGAGTGTTCCCTGGAATTCTCTTCTTGGTAATGTCAGCTGAATTACTGATCTCCTCTATTTGTTTCTCTAGCAATTCATGAAGATCCATTTCATTATCCATGTCTTCTACCACTGATGGAGGAGATGGACTAGAGAAACTCAAGCTTTTCAGAGAACTAAAGAAAGCAGAAATAGTTGGGTGCACATAGATGCTTCTTGTAGCCAATTTCATGATTGAACCAGAGGGGACAGTTAAACTTTCTCCTTTAAGGTCTTGGTGAAGCCACCTGATTGTGAAAGTACATCTACAATAGACCTTCTTTGAGTGCCTTACCCTGAGCACCTGATGAATGTGGAGATTATGAGATGAACAGAATTAAGAATGCAAAACATAAATCTCCATCAGGAGCCTAACAATATCTGAGTTGCCAATTACAGAATATACACATAAAAGATTAGCCACAAAACCTTAACCTCAAATTCCTTTTCGGTTACCAAGCTATAAAAGAGTAATTGTTCTAGTTCCTCTCTCTAGATCCTTGCTGGCTTTCCAAGGTCCTTCCAGAGGCACACATGCATAGGTGGTGCCCAAAGACACACATGGAGCAAAATGCTAACTTAGCTATTCAGAGAGGACCTAGTTTATGCTAAGTGCTGAGGGAGTTATCTGACTGTGACAGTAGGTGTCAGAAAGATCAGGGTTGTGACACCAAGCAATAGAAGTGTTTGAAATAAGGTGGCCCTATTATTTGCGCAATTTGGGATCCATGAATCGTGTTCTCACACAATGCAGCTTGAGCTTTAACCTGCAACATGTATCTAAGTAAAACCAGATAGAATTTACTAAAGTTACAGGTAACTTAGAATTATAGTCATATGGTGCCTATAGTTAGATGCATCAAGAACCATCAAATTTTCCTAAAATTCAGGTCTGCAATGAAAATGATGTTCTTTTTATGTCCATAGTCCCATTAGTGCAAATCCTTATGTATTGAAAAGGGAAAAAATAAGTATGGAAAGGTTGTGTACCTTTTCCACCGCAGCATCAAAGAAGAGGCTCTTAGGTCGCAACTTTGGGGTGGCAAGCACATGTTCACCTTCCTGGACAAGAATGCAATCATCACCATGGAGAGGGACAGAACGAACGCGCAAACGTGCAAGCATTTCTTCTTCTTCTTTGATAACAACATCTTCTAAGTCAGTGCTCCCACAGTCCACAACAAGACCAACTCCACTTGAACTGTGACCAGAAGGAGACATACAGTCATTCTAAACAGGGACTCCACAATGTTTCGGTTCTAATTTAGCCACAGCAAAGAAAAATGAGTATGGTGTAATGAAATTTTAACCTGGTCTTGTAATATATAGTAACTGTCTCTCAAAAAGGAAAAGTATGAGTATATGTGGTGATAGATTACACATACATGTAAAGATGTGCATCATCTAGTTGCACATTGTTGATCAAATGCAAAACTGAAGAGCTGCAGTGGCCATTGGCCCTGTGAAACTGTAAGGAACCCCTTCGGTGTGTAGCATGCAAATCCATAGCACAATGAGAAAACCTCACAGGGTATTTTTGATGTATCATTTGTGGGATCCAAGAGCAGGAGATTGTATTTCTAGAATATTATATAGAGGAACGCACACCAACAAAGAGGTGCAGTCCTTCATACAACATACATGCATATTGTTATACCTAGGGTCACTGGAATTGTTTTCTTGGACTGGAATTCTGCCACACTCAATCACACACACTCACGGACTTGAACTTTAGAACAAAAATAATGGATTCAACAGAAATTACAGAACAGAATGAAACAAATAAGAACTAGAAAACACAAACCACAAACACCAAATTTTATCCTGGTTTGGATTGCCTTGTTAGGACAACCCTACATCCGGTCTTGAACTTCCTCGAGCAGCCTTCTTTTATTCAAAGAATGATCAGTTACACAGTTGATTCTCTCCCTTCTATTTCCTGAGTACACCAAGTCCTTCACCCCAAGATTACAAAGCTATCAAACTCTAGCCTTTCTCTCTAGCGATCAGTACTCGTTACAAACAGAAAAATTGAGAACTCTCTTTTGTCGGCTATCCCTAGCCCTCTATTTATAACAGTGGGCGGATATCCCAATGAAAACTATTGAATATTTACAGTTTAACCCCCCAACTATCACTAATTACAACATGGAATATAAACTTCTATTTAATGCTTCATTGGCCCTCAAAATACACTGCTTTCACTTATCTTCTTATCCTATACTCTAGACAACTTTTAACACATATCAACAGACTATACGTCCAGCCATAAATGTCAATAGGGATGCATAAATCTCCCAAGAAATAAATAACAAAAGACAAATGGAAAAGTGTTCATTTCTCAACTTAGAGAAAAAATGTGAAAAGAACAACTCCTTACAGAAAAATTAGCTTCATCTTCAAAAGACCTACCATTCCTCTCCCTATACAAAGTCTAAATGACAAAAACTGGGCCTAAAACCGAAGCCTAGAATACAAAAAACATATTGGAGCTACCTCCCTGGGCAAACGCATGTGGGTTACAGTCTATATTCTGTATCAACTATATCATATGCATTTATTGAAATTAATCATGTTTATTTATTAGAACTATTTCAGATGTTAATCCACATTTTGTTTTAACTAAGTATGATGATCTTTTGAAATTTTTACTGTTAATAAGCTTGGCTCACTTATTTTGAAAGAGGTTATCTGTATTTGTACTAGAAGATCATATATGATGATTAAGACAATATACAAAAATATATCATTATTGAGAGATTCTGATTTGTTTTGTGAGACATACTAATAACTTGTTTCAAGTTTATACTGGCTTGTGATTGGAAAAGTAATAAATATAAGTTACCAGTTAAATAGAATAATATAATTATGATTTAAAACATTGTTCAATTTCTTCTCATTGTCCTTTATAACATTTTTCCAAAAAAAAAAAAAAAAGAACAAAAAACTTCTCATTAAATTAACTTGTAATAACTTCTATAAAAAAAAATGGTAAAAATTGAAAAAGAGAAGGGAAAAGCCAAACCAACTTCAAAAATACCAACTTCTCTTTATTCTCACTTGTACAATGTATGATGATAAAGTTTTTTTCGTTTTACAGTTATTATTATTGTTGTTGTTGTTTTATATATTATATACTATATCGTTATTTTTTATTGAATTATATTATGTTCCCCAAACTAAATTTGGCCACAATCACCCTCCTCCACGACCTACTCCCTACCCCTCCCATATCAACAACCACTTACCAAGTAGAGCCATATTAGGTAAAGCTAATTCTAGAATGGCCAACCCACTCCATCAATTGGAAGGTGCACCACCTTCAGTTCCACTATATGGCACTTGAATTCTCCTCTAACCAAATGCACTGGAACTCTCTCATTAGTTTCTCAAACATCTTAGCCAGATACTGGGATATGTAGGATGTTGAAAGGCTAGATGACTTACTCTTAATCAAGATTAGATGATCAGTTAGAAAAATCAAATCTGTGTTTTATACAAATTCATTTCAAATAAACAAATATTACCAATTAGGTCTTAGATTAATGTCAAAAACGGAAGTCTCTTTATTTACAGATACACAGATGTTATGAGCCAATGTTGTTAAAATCTAAAACTAGGATGAGATGATTAAATATTTTAAAGTTATCATAAAATCCATTTAGGAATGTAGCAAATGACCATTACTTCACTTTGATGGTTCCTTTGTTATTATGTTTGAAACTTTTCTACTGTTCCTGGACATGTTTTTGCATGCATTTTAAAAAATTCCCTTTATTAAGAATGCAATGAACAGTGGTATCCACTTTAATCAAATTATTTTCAGACTAAATGCAATGCACGTTCAAAATTACTAAAGCAGCAAGGTTTCAATGAAGTTCAATTCAATTGTCGGGGTGATTCTACTTCCTAGCCAGACTCTCACCAAAAGTATTTCACTACTAAAACCTAAAGAGTATCATGAATCAAAAGGTAAAGCAGAGATGTGCATTTTCTCACCCAGCTACTTTCTCAATAAACAAACAAACCTCAGAGAGATGCGGCAAGGATGCCAAGACAAGTCCTCCTTGCGCATAGCTTCCAGCTCGATGGCGTTGTCTGCTGCAATGCTGTTGCCCAGGCTACAAGTAGTCATTGTTTGATAAGAAATAGAGAGAAAGCAATCAAATCCATAAAGCAAAGGCATCAATGGCAAGCACTGTGCACAGTAGTGTGCTGTACTTGCATTAAATATTCTGTAAGTAAAATGCACGTATTGCAAACCCAATTTTCTTCTTTTTTTATGGAAATAACTGATTAAAGAGAATACAAAAGTGTCACTGCCCTTGGCAGAAACAATAAACTTTCCTTGACTCGTTGAGATTCAAGGGATCAAACAGGGAGAATTATAAAGGGAGAATAGAAAGAGCAGTGAGAGAAGAGAGAAAAGAGTGAGACAAGAGAGAGAGTAGAGGGAGAGAATAGGATAGTTCTGTATTCTGTTTTTGCATGCCTTCTCCCATGGAATGTAATGAGTACATATAGTCATTTGTCATGGGTGTGGATGCAGCAGATCATCCCCCCCTCCAGCGGTTACAACAAACTCTTTTGCCCTATTCTATGGCCTTACATGTGGCCCCCTTACTCTAACAGAATAGCCAACTGAAAATACAGCAATTACAATAAAGAAAATACAGTCTAGCATAGCAAGGAAACAATAAAAGACTGAACAGTGAAAAATTTAAAATAGCCAAATAGCCTGGGCCGTGACAATTTCCCCTCCCTTAGAAACGTTTCTTGTCCTCAAGAAATGCTGAGGAGGCTTGCAGCCCTTGGAAAACGCTGGAGTAGGCTCGGCAGATACTCCCAAGTGTTGTCCTTCTTGTCTCTATGCACCCATTTCACCAATACCTAGATGAGGGGAACCCCTTGATTGTATACAACTCTCCCGTCCACAATGGCTTCTGGCTCCATCCGGACTTCCTTCTCCTAGGGTAGTGTAGGCACTAGGATTTAAATTCTATTATGTGAAAAAAAAAATAAAAAAAAAAATGGAAAGCAACAGGCTGTTTGCTTGAAGTAGCAGGCGCCTGTAGCTCTCTCTCCCTCTCCCTTTTGATTCTTTGTTCTCCCTGTACACTGATTTTGTACCATTTGGATGATTTGGTGCTTGATTCTGTCTCCTGTTCCATTGGCCATCACTTTCGTTCCTCCTTCTCCAGCCGCTTCATAACCTCCTTCTTCTCCATGTTCTTTTTCTGCTTTTATCTTCTTCTTCTTCTCCACCCATTTTTGTTGTTGGCGACCGGAGCTCATTGAGGGCGTCTCAAGTTCTTCTATTGGAACATCTTCAGGCAAGTTCTTTTCCTCGCACCATGTTATGCATTGGATGTTCAGTCGAACTATTCATCTTCTTCTTCTCTGTAAATACATATATTGTTCATATATATATATACATATATACACTCAGTTATATATTTCTTCTAATCTAGCGTTGATTCATTCCAGATTTCATTATTTTCAATTGTGATTGTTTTCCCCAATCTTCTTTCGAAATGGTGTAGCCATAAGTATTGCTTGTTATATATATATATATATATATATATAAACCATCGTCTGCGTAAGTGAGTTACAGAATCGTTTTGCAGTCATCCGAATAGGCAATGGTTTATCCGAATGAGTCTTGGGAATCCATGTGAGTAACATTCGGATGAGTGTGTGTCTCATCCGGATATACATATATACCATCCGAATGTTACCCTCCGAAGATAGCCATATCCGGATAGTTCACCATGGCAGCAACTTCAGGCCCATTTTCGACCTCTATACAGCCCGATTCTTTGAAAACTTAAAACACAAAAGTTGTAGATCTTTCTCTTGGCTTTCCATAGCATCTCGAATCATCTCAATCGGAGTTCGGACGAGAGAGATATGCTCGGAATACCAAACACTGTCGAACTGTATATTCACATTCGAATATAACGCAATAGCAGCAAACTTCAAGCCAAATTTAGACCTCCATTAAACCCGAATCTTTGAAAACTCAAAACATAAAAGTTGTAGATTTTTTTCTTGGCTTTCCATATCATCTTGAATCATCTCAATCGGAGTTCGGACGAGAAAATTATGCCCAAAATACGAAACCTTGTCGAAGCTGAATTTCTAAAACATGGTACATCCAAATGACTTAGCCCATATCCGGATACCCATCCGGATGTGCTACTGTAGCATCCGGATATCACTCACAAACTTGACTTTGAACATCCGGATGTCTCATCCCATATCCAGATATCACTCTCAATCACTCCCAGAGGCATCCGAATACACCTCCAGCCATCTGGATACCACTCAATGCTCCTCCAACATATCCGAATAAGCCATAAACCATCCGAATTCACTCTCACATACCCGAATATACATGCTAAAATCTAAATACCCTATTTAATTTTCCAAAATACATATCAATATCAATTTATCATAATTATTAAATAAATCATCAGAGATTTTATGATGGGAAAAAGTAGCATATTAAATCTTATTACTCCTCAAATGGTGAATCAAGATTTAACCTTAAATAACATCTCCAAAAAAAAAATTATTTTTGTGTTATAATTTTCATCTTGATCATGGTAAATGTTATGAAGTAAGATATGTTGAATTATCTAATGATGGTAAAATACTCGATATGGGTAAATGGTGTTAAAATTATGAATATTGAGGAAATGAGAATTTAAATACATGTGGTTGGCAAATGCATACATGATGTATACACATACATGTTATATATATATATATATAAATCTTGCGCACTTACTATTTTACGCAGAGGGAAAGGGTACCCTAGAGCACCTGGCGTAGGTCGAGGTGGCCATAGCCCGACAGGTTGGCTCCATATTTATTGGTGAGATTTTGTTATATGATACACTTGGCATGTGTTGAATGATGGCTTGCGAGCCTACGAGATTTGATATTGATATTAATTTTATATGCACATTTGCATAGTAGTACATGGTGGCATGATGCATTTAATTTGGAATTGATCAAGTCCTAAATTATGAATCTTGTATATAACTGTTGAGTTCTTGATTACTCTTCTTGGTATTACCATATTCTGTTCATTGTTTATTATTCCTCGAACTTGTTAAGCCTTGTGGCTCACTTGATCTTTCTTGCCATTCCAGGTAAGGGAAAAGCTATTATTGGGGGCGAGTCCAGTAGGACCAAGGCCTAGGAATAGTGGTGTACGGAGAAGCGTCGTAACTGAAGATCCTGATTAGTTTTTGGTGAGACTTGAGATTAAATGATTTTTATTTTGTTAGTAACATTAGAGTCTCTTATTTATTTTGTATGGCCTTCAAGCCCAAACTCATGAGATATTGGAAGTGTAACTGAACTTAAATTTACTTTCCGCAGCTAGTGAATGAAATGAGCTTTCTGTTTATTTATAGTTTGTTCTATATTATCTCTGTAATGACCTCCTTTCGAATATCTTATGCTAGCGGGAATATTCGAGAGTGGGCCTTTACAGTCGTGGCTACTCATAAGAGATCTAAGCTCCTCAAATCTCTTTAAGTAGGTTTTCAATTCTCCCACCTGTTTGAGTTTATTGAACTCTTTAACAATGTCAAACATGCTTCTTTCCCCAAACCTCTCACATAGTTTCTCAACAAACTCTCCCCAGGTAGGATGATCCCTCACACTAGTCCATCCTTGATACCAGGCATCCACTACGTCATTAAAATAAGCAATAGCTAAGGACACTTTTCTTCCTTCCAAGATATCATAGCATTTGAACATTCTTTCACACTTCCTTACCCACCAGCGAGGGTTATCTCTTTCAAAGATAGGAATCTCCATCCGGGGCATGGGAAACCCCGACTGTTGACAATGGCCATGTTTTCCACGACCCCTATCCGGTATTGATTCTACCTCCTCATTCTGTTCCCCTCCTATGTATGGGGTTTCCGGCCGACATACTATTCTATTGTTTCATAAGAGAGGTTATGTTCTATCTCTAGGAGGGAATTCAAGGGCCATACTTACCGAGTTTTGGTATGTGAACATCAACATGAATTGTTGAAGTTGTGCGCCTAACTCCTCCCTCATTTGCACCATCTCCTCCTGCATTTGTACTAATGTCCCATCCAGTCTTCTTTCCAACCCTTCTACAGAGCCTTCTAGCTTATGATCAATCGCCATGATCACTTCATGGTTGCAACCATTTCCTAGCTCCAACTGGTCGACTTGCCTTTGGACTTCGGACATGGATGAGCTGACTTGTTGTAGCTAGGATTCCATGTTCTTCATGCGGGTTCCTTCCGCCATGACTTTCTACAATCTTTAGCCGGGACCGAGCTCTGATACCAAATTGTCACTCCCCTTGGCAGAAACAATAAACTTCCCTTGACTTGGTGAGATTCAAGGGATCCAACAGGGATAATTAGAAAGGGAGAATAGAAAGAACAGTGAGAGAAGAGAGAAGAGTGAGACGAGAGAGAGGGAGAGAATAGGATAGTTCTGTATTCTATTTTTGCATGCCTTCTCCCATGGAAAGGGATGAGTACATATAGTTGCTTGGCATGGGCGTGGATGCAGCAAATCATCCCCCCTCCAGCAGTTACAACAAACTCTTTTGTCATATGCTATGCCTTACAAGTGGCCCCCTTACTCTAACATAATAGCCAACTTGAAATATAACAATTACAATAAAGAAAATATAGTCTAGCATAGCAAGGAAACAATAAAAGATTGAACAACAAAAAATTTAAAATAGCCAAATAGCTTGGGTCGTGACAAAAAGGATTTCTAAAGAGGGAATGCACCAAGCCTAAGGGCTTGGGCTAAAGTCATGCATAAGGATAGAGAGCAAACAACAGACACATAAAAACAAAACCTAAACATAACAAGGGCCTAGCAAAATCCAACATTGGCCCAATACATACATTCAAAAGAGGGCCAACAAAAGCCTTCAAACCAAACAAAGAAAACCCTAAAAACATCACAAACAGAATGAAGGTAGCGAACCCTAGCTAGCCATCCACCGGATACTGGTTGTCGGTTGCCTCTTATGTTCCACTCTAGGATTCAATAGATAGAAAGTGCCATCACCTCTGTAGCTTCCAATTCCCTATCAAAAATGGACCTTGCCACCAAGCTTAGCAAAAACCATCATTACTACTGCCTTGCTTTCTAGACTTGATTGCCACTCCTCCCCTTGCCACCCGCTAAACACTTCAACGTCTCCTCCCCTACTCTACATCATCACGCCCACAATCGCCAAATCTAATGTTTAAACCTTAAAGGTGCACCCTAGAGTCAAAAAGAAGGGAATGGAGGGTAGAGGCCAAAAACAATGAAGGGAAAGAGACATAGGCATTAGGCAATGAGGAGTCAGGAAGATATGAGAAGCAAAACCAATAGCAATTGGAGACCATCATAGGGCTAGATCAAAATAAGGCCAAAATAATCAATTAAGGAAGGGGAAAAACCAAAGAGACTCTGGTCAATGCCATCACCAGAGACTGATCAAGAGCCTGCATGGTGGAAAATCTTACTGGAGTCTGGAGATGGCAAGGCCACACATGGCTGACAAAGCTCTTGGCCCAAGAAACCCTAATAAGGGTTTCTAGAGAGAGAAGATAAAAGGACTTTTGCCTACACAAATTTTAGTCATTTCATTCAATGACTAACTCTAAATATAGCTAGGGATGGCAACAAGGCGAGGTTGAGGAGTGGTAGCCTTCCCCATTGCTAACCCCAACTCCACATATCACTACCTATCCCTACCCAGTACCCAAGCTGGGCAAAGAGCATGACCCCCAACCTACTCCCTAAAAAAAATAATATTTTATATTATTTTTTTCAAAATAATAAACTAAAAATATAACATTATTAAGAAAAAATAAGTTATAATAAACAAAAATTATAACATTATTAAGCAAATGCTTGCAAAATCCACCAAGGATTTTTTAGATTAATCAAGGACAACAAAAGATAGCAAAACCGCCCAATTAAAAACCACAATGATTGAAGCCGAGACAAGAACCTTGCATCCTCCATATGTACCATGGCTTCAACTCAACTTTATTTATATATCCATAATACCTTATATGACATGGGAAAATGGTTTATATAAATATAGTTTAATTTTTTATATATACATATGGCAGGGCAGGGATAATTGGGGACCTAACAATCCCATCCTCACCTTATCCCTGACAAGAGAAGTCAGGGTTTAGCCTCACCCTGTCGCGAATCCCAGTCAAAGGGTGTTGAGCCTGCCCCATTAGGGATAGGGCAAGGCTGGCACAGGTTATTTTTCCATCCCTAGATGTAGAAATAAAAAAAAAAAAAAAAAATGCCTTTTTTTCGTAACATAGGGGTTCCAGGCCTAAAAGGGTGGTCTATGTTATGCACATATAAGTAAAAAAATAAAAAAAAGTCAATGAAGTCTATGAAAGTTCATCTTCAAAGGGTAACACTTGGTGGTTGGAGTTTAGCATTTTTTCTAATAAATTTTGAATCAAGATAATCTTTGGTGCAATGGTAAAGTTGTTCTAATTAGTGAGCATTTGACACAACTTTTAGGTTTTTTTTCTTTTATCAGTTTCAATAATTTTGAAAAGCAGAAATGGTAACACCATTTGGTAACTCATATTCTTTTTCTTTTTCTTTTTCTTTTTCTTTTTTTTTCTGAGTAAACTTTAATTTGGTAACACATTTTCATTTCCAAACAAGCTAAGTTGCTAACACCAGTCAAAAAAGATGTTTCCATGTTGGTTCCAGTTACTCTTACATTTTCTTGCACCTGCAAATATTTCCCACTCTCACTCTTCAAAATAAGAGAAATGGAATGTAAATATTTTTTTAATGTTTGAAAAGTATGAGATGGAGAGTATTGTAAAATTTTTATTATTGTTTAGGAAAGTAATAGAGATGAAATGAAGGAACATCAGATAACAAATTATCATTAGTGTATACCTTTTTAATGAAAATATAAAGTGTGATTTAGTTAATGGTAGGTTTGAATGTTCAAAAATTTATTATGTTTAACACCGTCAACACCCAAAATTAAGTTTTTTCATCTATTTTTATTACATCATTTTATCCCCAGCTTGGGGGATACAAGGAGGATATAAAAAGAATTTCCATCAACTCCTGTCCCATTTCATTATTACTAAAATTCTCGAACATAAAAAATCTTATCATCATATTGATTTTCATTCCATCCCCCGTTCACAAACACATTGTAAAATTGACAACATTTCAAGTTGGTCCCCAAACCCATAGAGACTAAAAATTTATAACAATTTGTTATTTTTTATTCTAAATACTTTATCAAATAAATTACATTCCACACTCTTAAGATTTAATGTAACATAAGAAGAATTTATCACATTTCAGAGATTATTTTAACTACCCCTATTGTATTATTCCACGATATTAGTTTTTGAGTTATACAAGTCAAATTTGAAATTTTGTAAAATTACATGCTTCTTAATAAATATTTGATCGAGGATAAATGAGTATAATTTTAAAAAATATGAGGTACATACTGTTATTTAGTGGAAAGAGACAACTATAATTTAACAATTATTTTTTGCAACGGAAAAACCAGAGCAATCTGAAACCATCCATTTCTTTGTTGATCACATGGCCATGAAACAGTGGGAATTTTGAACACTGATCGTGTTTATTTATTAGAACTATTTCAGATGTTAATCCTCATTTTGTTTTAACTAAGTATAATGATCTTTTGAAATATTTACTGTTAATAGGCTTGGCTCATTTATTTTGAAAGAGGTTACCTGTATTTGTATTAAAAGATCATATATGATGAATTTGACGATTAAGACAATATTTAAGTATATATCATTATTGAGAGATTCAGACTTGTTTTGTTAGGCATACTAATATACTTGTTTCAAGTTTATATTTGCTGCTATTGGAAAAGTATAAATAGGATTTACCGGTTAAATAGAAGAATACGGTTAAGTTTAAAACATTGTTCAATAATAACTTCTCATTATTCTTAACATTTAAAAAAAAAAAAAAAGAACTTCTCGTTGAATTAACCTGTGATAACTTCTATGAAAATGGTGAAAATTGAAAAAGAGAAAGGAAATAAAGAACTTAGAAAGAAAAAGATGTAAAGGAAATAGACAAAACAATTTCTATAACACCAACCTCTTTTTATTCTCACTTATACAGCATATGATGATAAAGTAGTTTTCACTTAATCATATTATTATTACAATTGTTGTTCATATATTACTGTTTACTATATTGTTATTTTTATTGAATTAATTTCTGTAAGTTAAAATAAAGAATTTAAAATTTTAAGAAAAGATAAAAGTACGTTGGACTTAAGTCTTCTAAGGGTTTCTTCTCTTGGAAACATCAACAGTTTTCAGTTATTAATATATATTATTATTGAATTCATTTATGTAAGTTAAAATGAAAGAATTTAAAATTTTTAATAGAAAATAAAAGTAAAGGAAATATCAACAATGGACTTTTAATCTTCTATGACTTACTTCTCTTGGAAATATTAATGGTGGACTTTTAATCTTGTATAGCAATCTTCTTGTGCCCCTTCAAAGAATGAGCCAAATCCTCAAATACTGATATAAACTACTATTAATTCTTTTTATTGTAAAGTAAAACATGTCAAACCTCTCTATATTCCTCTCCTTCTTTGGTCAAAAAAATTCTCAAATATTGAAGTTAAATTCCTATTGATACTCTATACGAAAAACTATAACATTTGAAATGGTTATCTATTCATCTATCCTATTTGAACATAAATTCTCAAATACCAAAGAAAACTCCTACTAATTCTCTTTATCTGTTCCTCTAACCTTTCACACTTTTTTCATCCCCTCAATGAACCCATCCTTTTAAGTTGAAAGGAAGAGAGGGTGAGAGAAATTCAACACTATCTTCTCTAGTTTTTAAAATAAAGACCCACACCAACAACAAAATTGAGACCCACACCAGAATATACAAAATGTTGTAGAACATACAAGAAAGTGAAGTAGGTAAGGTCTCTCTTCTCTAATTTTCTTTGAAGATTATTCTTGCTTTTAAGTTTTTCCCCCAGTTTTAAATTATTTTAGTTAAGTCCACACACAGCTTGAGCTCTCATTTTTGGGGAACTGGAATGCATTCCTCACCATCCAGGGCACAAAAGAACCGCAATCCAGAACAAAATCCCAATCGCAGTTCCAAGGGTAAGGAGCAAACCTAGTAACTATGATCCATCGCACCAAGACAGGCGCCCAATTCAAATTTGACTCCCATCACCAACTTTGAAAAAAAGTTAGTTAAGTTTCAAAAAGTCTCTAGGACTGTCCATAATCCCCACAGCATCCCAACTGATACCCCTAAGAATGACTAGTATAGTCTCCCAAGTAAGCCACCCTCTGCTTCCCAAACTAAATATGGCCACAATCACCCTCTCATATCAGCGACCAGTTACCAAGCAGAGAATTATTTAGTAAAGCTAAATCCAGAATGACGTAACCCCAAGGGGTAGCCCAAGTGGTGTTGAAGTGGGAAGAACTTTGAGTTGAACTAAGGTTCAAGCATGGTAGCACCAAGAGAGGCTATTTCTTGGGGCCACCTCCACCATCCTTTGGGTGGAGTCTTACCCAGTCCATGTTTGCAGATCGGTTTGCATGGATCTGCGGGGGACTAGTCGAGCAAATCCCGGAACCGCTGCATTACCAAAACTCAATAAATAAATAAATCCAGAATGATGCACATTCAGTTCAACTATATGGCACTTAATTCCTCCACTAACCAAACACACTAGAACTCTCCTTAGTTTCTCAAGCCTCTTAGCCACATAATACAAATTATCAATTGGGGTACGTAGTATGTTGAAAGGCTAGATGACTTGCTCTTAATCAAGGCCAGACAATCACCTTAGAAAGATATTGTCTCCTCTTCCAGTGACTACCCGTCTTTTTAAGTACAATCACAAGGGCATTGTCAAGTAAACTGAAGAAATGCCCTAACCCTTCAGGCCAGATTGGCTACCAGCTCCCCCATGTCATCTACCACGGTTTCCAGGATGATAATGTTAACCTTCTAACTAGAAGCTGCTCGGAAACAGAGAAGAAACTGACAAAACTCTTAGCTCCTCCTCCTTGAACCACAAAAACAATGGCACTGTTGGTAAAACAAAATTAAAAATTTAAAGTCATCTTACCTCCTTTATTAGACTTGAAAACCACTCAAACTTCCTTTTCCAATTGACTTGAAAATAATGTGACTTTGGGATTTTCCAACTGTGTTGAACAAGGGCATAAAGGTTCAGCTTGGCATAAGTCACTATAAAAAGGATCCCTTAGCTATCCCATTAATCAGGAAGAAAGAATTAGGTTGCAGAGATTAAATGCCGAATCCATCAACCTATATCTTGCAAATCACATCATTTCCACAAAATAGATAAGATAAAAAAATCCTTCCAATATGATCATAAGCCTTTTCTATGTGTAATTTGCATACAATTCCTTTGATGCCACTTTTGATTTTGCTCATATTACTTTTGACGCTCAAATCCATGAAGTCACTTGCAACTAGAATTATGACTAATGCCTACCTCCTAGTACTGCAGCATAGGAATCCAACACCATTTTTGCAACCACCTTATGAAGCCGTTGAACAAGGAATTTACAATAATCTTATATCACATCCCACCAAACAAATAGACCCAAAGTCCTTGATGTTCATTGCTCCAGGCTTAAGACAGAAGAGATGAAGGTAGGTTTTAAACCATCCTTAAAATAACTACTTTGATTTTTTTCTTTAAAAAGAATGAAGAAAAAGAAGGTGAATGTCATCATAACCTCTTTAACCACTCTCCAATATTGCTGAAAATTTGAAATAAAGACCACAGGATCTAAAGCTTCATCTTCAAAATATTCAAGGCTACAGGAACCTCTTATAAGTAAATCTCAAGCTACGGGGTTTGACAACCCCAGAAAAATATTTATTTCATGGACTAAAAGACAAGAACCTAGTAATCAGAAATAGGGTTGCCACAATGATTCTTCAGTCAAATTTATTAATTTCTTGCATTAAGCTGCTTCTTAAAATGCAAAATAGTCAGGATGATTCTCATGTCAACAAGAGTTGCAAATCTAATGCTTATCGTATTTTCAGTAGAAAATAGAAATGAACAGACAGTTAGAATTCATTTAGCCAACCCCACGTAGTGTGAAAAAAGCTTGGTATGTTGTTGTTGCAAGATTGTCAATTCAATTGTTTCATTTTGAATTTCCTTCTAAGTAGATTGTTTCCTTCCTTTTATTATGAAATGAGATCATGATAAAATATGGGATGGCAGAAGATATTTCAGGTATGACCTAAAATAAAACCAGAGGGGCCCAACAAGGGCTTTTAGCATGCCAAAAGGGGTTATTTGGAAAAAAAGAAAAAAACATAAGGATGTGAAATATGATAAACCATTGGTATGTTGAAGTGCAATTCATGAAACATCATATCTGAGCTTTTTACAAATTCACTTCAAAGAAACAAATATTACTAAATAGGTAACAGATTAATGTCAAAAATGGAAGACCCTTTTATGTACAGGTATAGAGATGCTACGAGCCAATGTTGGGAAAACTAACAACTAGGATGAGATGATTAAATATTTCTAGATTATCAAAAAGTCCATTTAGGAATGTAGCACCTAGCCATTACTTCACTTCGATAGTTCCTTTATTATTACGTTTGAACCTTTTCTCCCGTTCCGGGCATGTTTTTAGATGCATTTTAAATAGTTCCCTCTAAAGTATCCAACGAACATTGGCTCCACCTTAATCAAACTATTTACAGACTAAATTCAATGCACGTTCAAAATTACTAAAGCAGCGAGGTTTCAATGAAGTTCAATTCCATGCATGTCGCGGCGATTCTACTTTCTAGCCAGGCTCTGCAACAACAGTATTTCACAACTAAAACCTACAGAGCATCATGAATCGGAATGGAAAGCAGAGACGTGCATTCTCTCGCAGTTATTTTCCCAGTAAACAAACAAACCTCAGAGAGACGTGGCAAGGGTGCCAAGACGAGTCCTCCTTCCGCATAGCTTCCAGATCGATGGCGTCGTCTGCCGCGATGCTGTTGCCCAGGCTACGAGTAGCCATTGTTTGATAAAAGAAATGGGGAGAAAGCGATCAAATCCCTAAAGCGAGGGCGTCAATGGCGAGCACTGTGCACTGTAGCGTGCTGTACTTTATTACGCGCTGTAAGTCTCTGACTAAAAAGCGGTATTGTGAACTTAATACTACTAATTCTATATTTAAATTTTTAATATTGTATCGATTTTACAACATCACTAAAAATTATATAAGTAGTATCATTTTGATATATTAATTATTATTTATCTTTTTTAAATTTAACCATGCATATAATGGCAAATTCTAATTAAAAGAAAAATTAAGTATTTGATTGCATTATTTATAATTTAATTATTATAGGTAATAATTGTTTAGAAAATAAAAACTACTACACTCTCTTGAAAAATAAATTTCATGAAAAGAATTTTTAAATGCTTATATCATACATATATTTTTTATACAAAAGTTAAGAGTATTTGATTACTTTCATATAAAATATGTATAATAATTATACATTTTTATGGTAAATATGTGCAATCAAACATACTTTTAATGAGAACTCATATGATATGATTGAATATAAATCAAAAATTACTTAATTATGAGATTTAGATTAATTTTAATATCGAATAATTTTGAGCTTTGTATTAATATATACTGTGTCGTGAATAGAAAATTAAAGAAGTAATTGAGCTTACTGAATTCTTTCATTTAAGGAAAATTGATATAAAGTTTTTTTTTCACAATTGAATGTGAGTGGGTCTTGGAAGGAAATGAGTTTTGCCTTATCGGATGTGGGACCCCCACTCGGATATCCCAACCCAGCTGAAGAACCTGAGCAAGAGCCCACGAGAGGTAAAGAAAATAGAAAAAAAACTATCATGACTTGCCATACATGCACAACTAAAATCATTTTAACTCATACTGAAAAAATAATAGCAGAAACATAACTCACATCCTAGGCATGCATATGAAAGATAACCAGTCACAGGGTTACATGGTATACACATATACACATACAAAACTGTGCAAGGTACTCAAAAGCTAAATATCCATGGCACAAAATCACAAAATATACACCAAACAAGGATCTACTATGACTGTCTTGTACACCACTTATCAAGATAGCTCAAAAACTACTAGCCTCGCCCCCACACTTAACCATCCCCTTATCTAGAATGAAGAGAAGCAAGAATAAGTCACAAGACTCAACAGGTATATAAGAAATGAAAGACTGATAAGAGTATGAAAAATAAAAATAACCCACACCTAAGTACGAAACTCATGCAAAACATGACAACTAATCATATATCACATGTCCATGAATCACATGGCAGATATACAAAAACGTCGCATAATAAAATATACACATACTGGTCATTGGGGCCCGCATAAGACACATGGCACCCAAGTCCCTGTCACAAACCTATTATTGCCCTAAAATGCAAAATAAACAACTCATTGGGCTAAAGCTTTCTCGGGCCGGCGCGATCGGAACTCGGAGTGGCATGTACAAATATGGAAAGCAAGTCACCTCTGTAAATTAGGCACGCCAACTACAATTATAACTCATTTATCTGGCACATCAATTGCATCCATAAACCCATCATGACACAGCCACACACGCTCTAGTAACCATGCAATGAACAAATATAATGCAGTAACATAATGAGCATAAATGATGATACATAGCCCCCATAAGCCATGCATCAAGCCCTGCTCGCCCATGTAAAAAATCACATATGATGTTGTGCTCGTGTCTAAATATGATGCAAAGGCATAATGAACATAAACGATGATACATAGCCCCCATAAAACTATGCATCAAGCCTTGCTCGCCTCACTAGGAAGACGCATCTAATGCAATATACACGTGGCCAAGCACACCAGTCACATGAAACCCTCAAATGCATATTCAAAGCCCCTGCATGCATATGAACTGGCGATATACTGGAAATAAAAGGAAACATATGCAATTACTTTCAGTCACAACACACCTAAACTAGGTACTATCCAATGATGGCCTAGCTTCATTCCATGAAGGAAGTAGAGAGTGAAAAAACTCTCCCGAGCCATTTCGAAAACTCAATACATCATCTAAATTAATTCTCAAAAGACATAAAAGTCATAAAAAATGAAGTCTCACAAAGTCACCTATAAGTCTCTGTTGACCCAATCAATTCAATCCCAAATTGACAATCACCAAATTGATAAACCATGGATCGACCACTACCCTCGAGTTCATATATTTCTAATTAACTTTCCATTAACACAAACCCATTTCTCAAAATAAATATATAAATATAGATATAAATGTAAATATGTATATACTTGTATGATTCACCTTGTACTACAGTCTCGACCACATGTGTATATATATATATATAAATCCCAACCTTTAGCCACTTAACCCAAAGCTTACATATGCTTCTCGGCTGTATATATTGACTGCACTCTCACCCTGCAATTAAAACACAAAACAAAACACAATAAAAATTTTATATTTTATTTATTTATTTAGGCGAGAGGTTTATACTCGTCAGTGTACGAATGCAGTTGTAGTTCAAATTTAAATTTATACTTTCTGGATAAGTCCAGGTCGTCCACTGAGAGATTTATTTATGGCAAAAGAAAAAAAAGAATGTCACACACACGCACACGCATTTAGATGGATTGGTAACATGCTTTTTATGATTTTTTTAGATAACAAATACTAGAAAATAAAGCAAGACAGAAGTTGAAATAAATACTAAACGTGAGAATATGAAATTGGAAAGTACTTGAGTTAAGACAATTTCAGTGCCAACCCGTTGATTCCCAAATATTAGCATAAAAGATTAGCAACATTAATTTAATTTCAGATATGAGGATTTGTTATTAAATGCAATTAAAGATAATGATAGCTCTAGTTTAAGCAATCCCCATACATGATATGCGGGATTCTAATTTAAGAAACTACCATAAATTCAATTACAATTAATACACAAAACAACTAAATTAATCATCCGGGTTTGGGTATGATAGCGTTTCCAGTTCTAGTAACTCTCATGCGTGACATGAAAGCTCTAAGTTAGGCTTACGCTCCAATCCAAACCTAGTGATTTTTCAATAATCAAAACACACTCATATTGAAGTTTAAACCAATGTTACTCATTTAAAGCGTAGCTTTCTTTGGGAATCATTGACGTTAGACACTGTCCTTGCCTTAACCCAAGATTAGATTTAGCTACTCATCTCTATTAAATTAATTGACAGCAATTTAAATGACATAATTTAAATAACAGAATTTAAATGACAGGAATTAAAATAGAAGAAACTAACCGGCCATTTAGGCGGTAGATAATTAAAATACAAGATTTAAAATTGCAAGAATTTAAAGGCATAAACTAACCGTCCATTTAGGCGGTGAACAATTAAATGACAAGAATGAAAATTGCAGAAATTTAAAGGCACAAATTAACCGGCCATTTAGGCGGTGAATAATAAAGTAATAATAAATGACATAAGAATTTAAAAGAAGAAATGAAGGAAATAAGATCACAAGAGAGAATACTAAAGAAAAGGGGAAAGAACAAGAACAATTCTCAAAGAGAGAATTATAAGGAAACAACTAAACTTTGATTCAAGAATAATAATCACACTTACAAATGCAATCAAGTGATCTATTTATAGGCCACAAGATGCAATACAAACCACACAATTTCAATTATTCAACTAGACATAATTATATCTAATGGGCACTCACACACTTAAAGTTAAATGGATTTTAGCTATAATACACACCTAATATTAAATGGATTTTAGCTAAAATACATACCTAATAAAGCATTCATAAAGTTAAATGGATTTTAGCTATAATATCCACCTAATAGTTAAATGGATTTTAGCTAAAAAACACACCTAATAAAACTCTCACATAAAAAATAAAAATAGATTTCTATAAATTGGTTTTTAATCTTCATTAGGATTAAAAATAATCCTTGGGCCTTCTCCAAATAATATCTTCCATGGGTTACTCAAATTGGGTCTTAATTCTTCATGGGCTTGAATTCTTCATGGACTTTAATTCTTCATGGGCTTGATTTCTTCATGGACTTGAATTCTTCATGGGCTTGATTTTTCCATGGGTTTGATTTCTTCATGGACTTTAATTTTTCATGGGCTTGATTTCTTCATGGACTTGAATTCTTCATGGACTTTAAGTCTTCATGGGCTTGAATTCTTCATGCCTAAAAAAAATAAAAATAATTTAATGTTATTAATAAATTATATATTATATATATGTATTACACATGGCACATATATATATATATTATATTATATTATATTATATATATATTACATGCATGCATATAATGATGTATATGTATTATATATAATTTTATATATTATTATTATTATTATTAAATTTTACTTTAAAATTTCATTTCATTCATTTTTCAATTTAAACTTGCATATAACCATAAAATATATATTAATATCTAATTTAAACTATTTTTAAGATCAAAAGAAGGGTATAATTATAACAAAATTTTTATAAAATTAACCACTAATCATATATCCGTGTGTATATATATATATAAACCTGCATGCAACAAACCCACATATCCAGATGCATATCTTTTTATTCAAATGCCAAGCTACAAATCAACATCACAGCAAGGAAATCCTCAAATAAAAATTATCTATAACTTCTAGCGAGGAGATCCTCCATAAATCACCAAAATATTAAGCTTATCTGAAAATCTCAACATCACAGTAAGAAAATGAACCAACGAGAAAATGGTAGATCTTCAAATAATAAGCTAAACCAAGTAGGAAAATGGGAAGACCCCTCACAAGCTAAATATCAAGTGTTTTAGAAATGAGAAGGGAAAATTGCTCACAAATGGAAATAAGGATAAAAAATATATATATATGATGCTTGTCTGCAACGAAAATGAACCTCTTGCTTATTTTTCTTCTTCTTCTCCTCCTCATTCTCTTTGTTGAACGTTCACTATAATTTAATTTTATTCCCTATTCTCTCAACACCCACTATTATATATATATATGATAGATATATGGTAGTGGGGAAATATACGTGACAAGATGGGGAATAAATTCTCCAACATGCCTCTGAAAGGCTAGGGTGAATAGATCAAATGACCTGGGAATTCGGTTTTAGAAATACCCATTCGGATGCTACAGTGGATAATTCGAATTAGGGGAATTAAATGAAATCGCACATTTTGGACAGATTCGATACTCTTTTGAATTCTAGGCATAAATCTATTGTCTGAACTCTGATTGAGGCAATTCAAGATGTTATGGAAAGATAAAAGAAATATCTACAACTTTTATGTTTTGGGTTTTGAGATATTTGGGCTGAATCAAGGTCAAAATTGGGTCACAAAGCAAATACCGCATACTAAAAATCTAAAACCTTACCTCAATTCGAATCACCCTTAAGTCATTCAAACAAACTACTGTAGCATTTGAATGACACTCACATAACTCACAAAAACTCATATAAATTAGCTTTCATTCAAATCACTTGCTATAGCATTCGAATTAACCTTCAAAAATCTCATTCGAATGACAATACCTCCCATTCGAATGATTCACTCCCAATTCAAATTGATAATTGTAGCATTCGAATCACACCATCCACCACACAAACACATTCGAATGAGCCCAAAACTCACACCCAGTCATCCGAATAACACCATCCATCTAGATATCTAGGCTCCAATTCAAATATATCTTAATATACATTCAGATATTCCAACTTATACCCAACACTTAATTAATAATCACCAAAATTAACATATTGCATCTCACGAATAACCCACACAATCTCAAGACTTAATAAAACATTACATCCTTAAATTCAGGTCGTTATATTGGATATGGTTCTCGACCTTCTAAGCAAATATTGTTGTGTCATTCCTCTTAAGATAAAGATAATAGATAATTATAATCCTCAAATATGAGAATAAGAATAATTATTTTTCCTTCACAATGATGGGTTGGTTAATGGATCCTTTTACTTTTCATTCACTATAAGAAAATCTAATTGTTTCGAAATTAATACTTTACTTTTCTTATTTGTATGATACACTCGTACGTGCTAATTTATAGTATTATCCACCTAAAATAAATAAAAAAGGTAACACTAGTTGGTGTTCACTCATAACTTATTTTTTCTCAATTTATATACGACTCTGATTATTTATCAGCACAAGTATTCTCAAGTGGGTTCATGCATATGCTATGTTGGTTATTTATGGCTTATTTCATTGAACGTTTTCAAGTTTGACTTACTTATTCTTTCTCAAATTTTTTAATGAGAATTTTTATAAAAAAAATAATATTCCAATCTAATAAAAATCAAAGTTTAATGACTATAGTAATATAAATTAAAATATAATGATTATTTGATTACAAAATATTACTCATTAAAACCTTATAGACTAAAAATTTATAGAAATTTGTTTTTTATTATAAATATATTTTTTAATATATTACATTATATTCATAAGATTCGATATAATATAAAAAATATTATTCACATTCAGAAGATTATATTCATTCCTCCTAAGTTATTATCTCATGATATTAGTTTCAAGTTAAATGAAATAAATTTGAAATTTTACAAAATTACATGTGTTTCTTAGCAAATATTTGATCAAGATGAGTATAAACTGTATAATTTAAAAATACGGAGTAGACAGTGTAATTTAGTGGAAGGAGACAAACTGTAATTTTCCCCTTATTTTTGGCAACGGAAAAACCAAAGCAATCTGAAACCGTCCATTTCTTTGTCGATCGCAGGGCCGCGAAGCGTTGGGAATTTCGAACATTCTCGAATGCAATGCCAGCGCTATAAAGTCAACAATTTGAGTTGCCGCTCAAGCAGTTTTCCCTTGTTCTATTTCTCTTTCTACCAGAGGCGACAGCGACAGCGGGAAAGAAAGAAGAGATGGCCGGAAAGGGGGAGGGACCAGCGATCGGAATCGATCTCGGCACGACCTACTCGTGCGTCGGAGTTTGGCAGCACGACCGCGTAGAGATCATCGCGAACGACCAAGGCAACCGGACGACGCCGTCTTATGTCGCCTTCACCGACACCGAACGCTTGATCGGCGACGCCGCCAAGAACCAGGTCGCCATGAACCCTATCAACACCGTCTTCGGTAAGGAACTTTGGAATACTACTAGATCTTTGTCTGTTTTGAGTAGTTCATTGATCTACGCGTCTCTAAGATACTGCTAAATCTACTTCCAAGTCTATAGTTCGTTTTTTCAGATCTACAGGGAACTATGAAGTTTTTGCTGAACTCGAAGTAAAAATAACAACGCCTTTTATGCTTGATCAAAAACTATGGCAAATCTATTCAAGCTTTGCCAAAATGAAGTCTCTCATATAAGCAAACACCAACTATTGATAATCAATCCGAAATATGATTTTATTTGAAAAGTCTCCATCAGTCTGCTCCTATTTATTTGATTTAGCTTCAGCTGTTTTCGTTGATAGCAGACTAATTATTATGGCAAGCCGTATCGTTTTTATTTTTCTGTTGATTGTCCTTGTTCGTTGATTTAGCCACAATCTCTTTGCTTATTCAGAATTTTATTACAATTTGTTATGCTAGTTTATGTGCGTACACCTATTTGTGTGCTTGTGGTTGGTAGTTTAAAAAACTCAAAAAAGATACCTTGATTAGATTTCGTTTTATGTTATGTTTTTCTTCATACTTAGGGTGACCTCTCTGTGTTAAGTCAATTGTTGGTTCTTCTTCTTAGCTTTGCGGACTCTATAGCTGTAGATGATCAATACAATTCTCATAGTTCAGAGATACTTGTTTTATTGTATATTTCTGTAATAACAACCTTTATGGGTGGGGGACTTTAATCTTGCACTTGCAACAGTGGAACTCAACTAATTATCATTTTCAGAAATACAGTAGCAGGCACTGATATTGATGCCTGCAATTTTGATTGCTGACATGATAAGAAATCACCATCGAATTAGGTTATGGACCTTCTGCATCAGTCAATTTTTGGAAAATTGGCACAAATGAGTATTGTGGCATGTTATATTAAGGGTGAATGAGAAATTGATGCTCAAAATAGACCCCGTTGAGTTTGGAAATATTAAAGAAATTTACTTATCTCACATTAGAAGAGCAATGTAGCATGTTGATGTTTATATAGATTCACACATTGAATAATGAGTAAGCTAGTTGGACAAGAGGCTCTCTTTTGCGCGCATAGGGGGGGTTCAAATCCTAGGCTTGGTGAATCGAACTTGTGTGCAAGTGCGTGTCCTGTGCACACAAATGTAACACCAAAATGGGCACCTAGAGCCAAGCTACGTTTTGTTGTTTCCCTTATTTTTTTTTTTTTACTTGGAATCCACTCCTGTAATTGTTATAGGAATTTGAAGTGTCTTGCGCGTTGCTACACAGTGCACGGTGGAATGCATTGTCGCTCAGTGACTCGCACACTCCAAAATATGGGCCGTGTTAATGCAGAGTAGCACTTACCAACAATCCTCCTATAAATAGGAGCCTCTCGTTCCTTAGATAAAAACACACACACACACACAACACAAAATCTGTAATCTCACAAGTCGTTCTCTTTCCTTGCCAAGTTCTAATAGTGTTTGGTCGATGTTCTAGTTCGTTGTAAGGCTTCAAAACTTGTGCTAAGTCATTAACTGTTGTATCTTAGGAGTTAGACGCCAACCATCCTCAAGCACTCTCAGTGATGAGGCAAATTTGTTTTAAGGGCACTGTGCGTCACACAAGTCTCGGTTCTCGCTATTAGGTTCAGTTCCATATTTTGTTTGTTCAACTCCAATTTTATTTTGTTCAATTCTATATTTTGTTATTTGTAGTTATTATTCTTCCATGTTGTATCGTATTCCTTTTGTTCTATTATTTATTTTGTTTCACTGTTGTCTTAAGTTGTACAACATTATATTTCATATTTAACTAATAATTTTGGCTGACATTTTTAAAACAAATTTCACTCATATTGAAGTTTTGTTTCAGCAATGGCTACTCCTATGAATTTTGCTAGAACCTTTAATAATGTGGCGTAAAGATCTGTCCCTATTGCTTAGATGCTTGTTAGTGTGCCTGTGGGCCATGGTGAAAAGCCTAAGAAATTCAACGGGTTGAATTTCAAGATGTGAAAGCAAAAGATGCTGTTTTACTTCACTACTTTGAATCTTGCGCGATTCTTGATTGAGGATGCTTCTAAGTTAAATGAGGATGAAACAGATATGCTAGTCATCAACATAGTTGATACATGGAAGCATTTTGATTTCTTATGCAGAAATTATGTTTTAAATGGTCTGCATGATTCATTGTACAACGTATACAGTACAATGAAAATTGCTAAGGAGCTATGGGAATCCTTAGACCGGAAATATAAATCTGAGAATGTTGGAGCTAAGAAGTTCTTAGTTGGGCAATTCCTTGATTTTAAAATGGTGGATTCCAAGACTGTGGTGAATCAAGTGCAAGAACTTCAAATAATCTTACATGAAATTCATGCAGATGGGATGATCCTAAGTGAATCCTTTCAAGTGGCTGTTGTTATTGAGAAGTTGCCTTTTGATTGGAAGGATTTCAAGAACTATCTTAAGCATAAACGAAAGGAAATGAACATTGAAGAGCTGATTGTTAGACTTCGAATTGAAGAAGTCAATAGAGGGTCAGAGAAGGAAGGTTTTAATTCTGTTGCTGTTAAGGCGAATGTGGTGGAGCATGAGCAAGGCTCCAAATACAAGAAAAACAAGTCGAAGTTGGGTCCTAAAGGAGGAGTCTCCAAGAACAAGTTTAAGGGAAAATGCTTAAACTGTGGCAAGATGGGTCACAAATCTATGGAGTGTAGACTTTCAAAGAGGAATAGATAGCTGTTCACATGCCACTTGATGGGGAGAAGGTTTTCATGGGCAATTTTGCTTTTTCTAAGGTTAATGGAAAGGGGAAGGTGTTGTTAAAGATGACGTTTGAAAAACAACTAATTCTAAATGTGTTGTATGTGCTGAAAATTCGTAAGAACTTGGTGATTGGGTCGTTATTGAACAAGCATGGATTTCATATAGTATTAGAGTTAGATAAAGTTATTTTGTCAAAATCTAAAATGTATGTTGGAAAAGGTTACGTATTAGATTAGCTTTTTAAGCTTAATGTAATGACCATCATGAATAAAATTAATAAGCCTTTGATTTACTTGCTTGAGTCTTCCAATTTATGGCATGGCAGACTAGGTCATGTTAATTATGATATATTGTGTAAATTAATTAACTTGGATCATATACTCTTTTTTCATGTCGATTCAAAACATAAGTATGAAACTTGTGTAGAGGCAAAATTGATGAGATCATTTTTTCAAACAATTGAAAGAAATACTGAACCTCTTGATCCAATTCACAGTGATGTGTGTGATTTAAAATTCGTACAAATAAGGGTTGACCATAAGTATTTTATTACTTTTGTCGATGATAACATGAAATATTGTTGTGTATCTCCTTAAAAGCAATGATGAAGCTTTAGAGAAATTTATTCTTTATAAAAATGAAATTGAAAATCAACTTAAAAAGAAGATTAAGGTATGAGAAGTCATTGAGGTGGCGAGTATAAAACACCTATTGGTGGATTCTATGCACAACATGGAATTGTACATGAGGTTACAACGCCTTGATCACCTCAATCTAACAGTGTTGTTGAACGTAAAAATCGCATATTGAAAGAAATGATGAATGTGATGTTAATAAGTTTTGGATTGTCTCAGAACATGTGGGGTGGAGCTATTTTATCGAACAATTATCTTTTAAATAAGTTACCCTGAAAGAAAGAAGAGAAGATTCCCTATGAACTCTAGAAAGGTAGGAGATGGTCCTACAAATACTTAAAAGAGTGTGGGGGTGTCTAGCAAAAGTTGTCGTTTCAACATCAAAGAAAATGAAAATAGGTCTTAAAATTGTGAATTATATCTTTATTGGGTATGCACAAAATAGTAATGCTTATCGATTCCTTGTTTATTGAGTCTAAAAACGCAGACATGCACAAGAACACTATAATGGAATCGAGAAATGCATTGTTCTTTGAAGATGTATTTCCTTGTAACTCTAAGGAGAGTTCAAGTTTGTTTAAACGAACATACGCAATTATGAACAAAAGAGTCATGTTGCAGAACATGAACAAGAACCTAGACGGAGTAAAAGAACAAGAGTAGAAAAATCTTTTGGCCTAGATTTTCTAACTTGTTAGAAAAAGAACCACAAAATTATGAAGAAGTTCTAAGTTCTGCAGAGAGACATTTGTAGAAAGAAGCAATTAAAAGTGAAATCGATTCTATTTTACAAAATCATACTTGGGAACTGGTAGATTTTCCTCACGGTTGTAAACCTTTAGGGTCAAGTGGATCTTTAAAAGGAAAATGAAAGTAGACAATTTTATTGATAAGTATAAGGCTAGACTTGTAATTAAAGGTTATAGGCAACGAGAAGACCTATATTACTTTGATACATATTCTTCTGTAACGAGAATAAATTCCATTAGGATGATACTTGCAATTGTTGTGTTGTGAAATTTAAAAGTATATCAAATGGATGTGAAAACAATTTTCTTTAATGGAGATTTGGATGAAGAAATATATATGGAACAACCTGAGGGTTCTATAGTTCCAGGATAAGAAAATGAAGTCTCTAAATCGGAAAAATCATTGTATGGCTTAAAATAAGGGTATAAGCAGTGGCATGAAAAATTTGATAATGCAATGATAACCAATGGGTTTAAGATCAACGAGTGTGACAAATGTGTCTATATTAAAGACTTGTCATTTTGTGTCTTTACGTGGATGATATACTCATTGTTGGTAGTGGTGACAAGATGGTCAAATTTATCAAGAATATGTTGAATTCAGGTTTGACATGAAAGATATGGGGCTTGTAGATGTGATTTTAGGGGTAAAAATCAAAAGAATATTAGATGGTCTCATTTTGAGTCATTCACATTATGTGGGCAAAATTCTAGAGAAATTAACAAGAATGATTTTGGTGTGGTTAGAATATTATTAAACATTAGTCTTCATCTATCCAAGAATAGAGGTGAGAGTATTTCTCAAGTAGAGTATTACAAAGTAATTGGAAGTCTAATGTATTTAATGAGGTGTATTAGATCAGATATTGTCTATACAATCAGTAGTCTGATTAGATATACGAGTTATCCTTGCGCTAACTATTGGAAAACAATAATAAGAGTACTTGGGTATTGATGGTATACTTGTAACTATGGGCTGCATTACACTAAATACTCGTCCTAGAAGGATATAGTGATGCAAACTAGATATCTAATGTAAAAAACTCTAAATCTGCAAATGGATATGTATTCACACTTGCAGTTGCAGCTGTGACCTGGAAATCCTCCAAACAGATTGTTATAGCTAGATCCACTATGAAATCTAAATTTATTGCTAGATCCACCATTAGACAACTACTCTCAACTGAAGTTATCTCTATTAATTATGTGAAGTCAAAAGATAATATCACGGATCCGCTAACCAACAGGTTAAATAGAGAGTTAGTTGAAAAGTCGTCAAAGGGAATGGGACAAAAGCCCATGAAAGAATAAGTTGATACAATGGAACTCAACCTAGTTGATTGGAGATCTAGGTTCAATGGGACAACCTAATTATAAAAACTTTATTAGGTCTTTGGGGGGCCGGGGGGGGGGGGTATTTACCCTCTTGTCCATTTCTATAATGAATCAGTGATACCCTTGGGGAAAAAGGATGGCAATATGCTTTAATGTTTCTTAAACTCAGAAATTTTGAGTGGAGTAAGCATGTTACTCTGAATTAAGTAATTACCTATGTAAGAGGGAAGTGGGGTCGGTTCAATTCTTTAGAAACTTTTGCAGAACTAGATTGATGTTCATGGCCAAAATGAACATAATCATGAGAACTGAACAATGGTAGGAAGATTCATGTGTGAGATATATTATTTACATAGTTGACAGTTCAATGATATCGTGTCTATTGGATAGTTAGTATAGTAAATATATCTTCACAAGGGAAGGTTCAAGGGGTAACACCTACCTATCATATGCAAGTTTCGACTGTTGAACACTATTGAGTCAAAATATTTTCTCCATCAAATTTCATTCATGTGGGGGATTGTTGGAAAATTGGCACAAATGAGCATTGTGGCATGTCATGTTAAGGCTAAAATTTAAGTGGGACCCGTTAAATATTGTAACTGAGTCGATGTGGATTCTTATTCTCCGTCGTGAGGAGATCGATTTGGTATATTCATATGTCCAAAATGAGTGAATGAGAAATTGATGCTCAAAGTATACCCGTTGAGTTTGAAAATATCAAGGAAATGTACTTATCCCACATTGGAAGAGCAATGTAGCATGTTGATGTTTATATATACTCACACATTGAATGATGAGTAAGTTAGTTAGACAAGAGGCTATCTCTTGTGCGCGCGGGGAGGGGGGGGGTGCTGCAAATCTCAGGCCTGGTGAACCGAACTTGTGTGCAAGCACGTGTCTTGTGGACACGAATGCTATTCCCCTTCAATTTTTACTCTGAATCCACTATTGTAACTGTTGCAGGAATTTGAATTGGCCTGCGTGCTCGGCATACTGTCGCTCAGTGGCCCATGCACTCCGAAATATGGGCCGTACTACTGCTGAGTGCCACTTACCAACAATCCTCCTATAAATAGGAGCCTCTCGTTCCTTTAAAAAAAAAAAACACACACACACACACACAGCACGAAATCTGTAATCTCTCGAGTCATTCTCCTTCCTTGCCCAGTTCTGATAGTGTTCGGCTAATGCTCCAGTTCGCTGTGAGGTTTCGAAACTTGTGCTAACTTCTCAGCCATCAATCATTGTACCATGGGAGACAAATGCCAACCATCCTGAAGCACTCTTGGTGAGGAGGCAAATTTGTTTTAAGGGCACTGTTTGTCACACAGGCCTTGGTTCTCCATCCCTGCGCTATTCAGTTCAGTTCCATATTTTGTTTGTTCAATTCCAATTTTATTTTGTTCAATTCTACATTTTGTTATCTGCAGTTATTATTCTTCCATGCTGTACCGTATTCCTTCTGTTCTGTTATTTATTTTGTTCCACTGTTTTAAGTTGTACAGCATTGTATTTCATATTTAACTAATAATTTTGGCTAACATCAATATGGTTAACCAGCAACATTCCTAGGTTGCCTTTAAATGAGTTCTACCAGACACCCCTGGAATTAACAGTATCCACTCCGCTTCAGTTTACATCTGTGTAAATTATATTCTTGGAAGTTTTACTGCACTTGGCAAGCTTCAATGGCCTATAGGTGCCTGGATATGTTCTAGTTTAGCATTATTTTTAATTGTGGTTGACCATTCACTTACATATGTTTCATTTGGAAGTCACTGTAATGTAATTAGTATATGAAAGTCCTTTTGACACTTTTTCTCTGCTTTAGATTTATTTTATTTTTTATGTTTGGTTGGTTTGATATCAGTAAATAACATGCTTTGCAGATGCAAAGAGGTTGATTGGTAGGAGGTTCAGTGATCCCTCTGTTCAGAGCGATAACAAGTTGTGGCCCTTCAAGGTCATTTCTGGACCTGGTGATAAGCCCATGATTGTTGTCAACTACAAGGGTGAGGACAAGCAGTTTGCAGCTGAGGAGATATCCTCCATGGTACTCATCAAGATGCGTGAGATTGCTGAGGCCTATCTTGGTTCCACTGTGAAGAATGCTGTGGTCACTGTGCCTGCATATTTCAATGATTCTCAAAGGCAGGCAACTAAGGATGCTGGTGTTATTGGTGGCCTGAATGTGATGCGTATTATCAATGAACCCACTGCTGCCGCCATTGCTTATGGTCTTGACAAGAAGGCAACAAGTGTTGGAGAGAAGAATGTCTTGATTTTTGATCTTGGTGGTGGTACATTTGATGTCTCTCTACTGACCATTGAAGAGGGTATCTTTGAGGTGAAAGCCACCGCTGGAGATACCCATCTTGGAGGTGAAGATTTTGACAACAGGATGGTGAACCACTTTGTTCAGGAGTTCAAAAGGAAAAACAAGAAGGACATTAGTAACAACCCCAGAGCATTGAGGAGGTTGAGGACTTCCTGTGAGAGGGCCAAGAGGACTCTCTCATCAACTGCCCAGACCACCATTGAGATTGATTCCTTGTATGAGGGAATTGATTTCTACTCCACCATTACACGTGCCAGATTTGAGGAGCTCAACATGGATCTCTTTAGGAAGTGCATGGAACCAGTTGAGAAGTGTCTGAGAGATGCTAAGATGGACAAGAGCAGTGTTCATGATGTTGTGCTTGTTGGTGGCTCTACCAGGATTCCCAAGGTCCAGCAGCTTTTGCAGGACCTCTTCAATGGCAAGGAGCTTTGCAAGAGTATCAACCCTGATGAGGCTGTTGCTTATGGTGCTGCTGTTCAAGCTGCTATTTTGAGTGGTGAGGGCAATGAGAAGGTGCAGGACCTCTTGTTACTGGATGTCACCCCTCTCTCCCTTGGTTTGGAGACTGCTGGTGGTGTTATGACTGTGCTCATTCCCAGAAACACCACCATCCCTACCAAGAAAGAGCAGGTCTTCTCTACCTACTCCGACAACCAACCTGGTGTGTTGATTCAGGTCTATGAAGGTGAGAGAACAAGGACGAAAGACAATAACTTGCTTGGCAAATTTGAGCTCTCTGGGATTCCACCAGCTCCAAGGGGTGTTCCTCAAATCACTGTATGCTTTGACATTGATGCCAATGGCATCCTTAATGTCTCTGCAGAAGATAAGACCACTGGGCAGAAGAATAAGATCACCATCACAAACGACAAGGGAAGGCTGTCAAAGGAGGAAATTGAGAAGATGGTTCAGGAAGCGGAGAAGTACAAGTCTGAAGATGAAGAGCATAAGAAGAAGGTTGAAGCGAAGAATACCTTAGAGAACTATGCATATAACATGAGGAATACAATAAAGGATGAGAAGATTGGTGAAAAGATTCTTCCAGCTGACAAGAAGAAAATTGAAGATGCCATTGAGCAGGCCATCCAGTGGCTTGATGGCAACCAGCTTGCCGAGGCAGATGAGTTTGAGGACAAGATGAAGGAACTTGAGAGCATCTGCAATCCGATCATTGCAAAGATGTACCAGGGTGCAGGTGGTGGTATGGGTGGTGACATGGATGATGATGCTCCAGCTACAGGCGGAAGTGGTGCTGGTCCTAAAATTGAGGAAGTTGATTAAGATGCTGGTTGATTTAGTTGCTTGGTTTCTTGTTAGTTTTGTGTTTTGATGACTTGGAAGTTACTTTTATGAATTTTACTGGAAGTTGGCACTCAGAACTTTCCAAACTGGCCTTTTGATCAAAGCCTAATGGCTACAGTAAAATTTGGCATTGTTAAGAGTTACCTGCCTAACTTGCCATTGTTAAGTGTTATTTGCTTTGGTTTTCTTTCTTTGTTTTTGGGGCTATCGGCGAAAACTTGAAGTCACTCTGTGAGTAAGCACTGGATAGACTAGCACACGCACAACAAATCATAGATAGAAATTTGTGTTATTTTAATTTTCGGTAATCAATATTTAAAATGAGTTTTACAGGCTAATGATGGTTATAGCTGGTTTGATTATTGTTAAAAGTTTGCTCGAAATTCACCAGGTATATATTGTTCTGCTGTTTGGTCTGGAGTACTAGAATTTGATTTGATGGATCAATCTTGTGTTTCGCCAGCTGAGATTAATATTTCTTATGATCCAGGACAAGATTTAGCCAAAACTTCTGATGTCAAACCCACATTCTCTTTTCATTTAATTTACTGCATGTGTGAACTGTGAATGTAGATTAACGTTAGCCGGCGTTCCTAAAAGCTAGCTAGCTTTGTGTTCAACTTTCATTGAAACCTTGCTGGATTATATGATACAGGAAACGCCTATTCAGTATGATAAATGATCTGCCAACAGTCAATATTTAAGGTTGTGGCGTGGCATGCAGGGACTGGGCAAGCAACAAGCAAAGCGCAAATCATCTGTCTCAAATCATCATCATGGCAGCGACAAGTCCAAGTGAAACTCAGCATATTAATTCTACATCACCAGCAATAATATGACCATGATTGTTTGTAATCAGGTAATTAAGGAAACATCACTTAATTTAATTCTGTCTCTACTCTAGCCTATATATTACATTATAACTTGATTAATTAGACTAGTTGATTCTGGCATAGTTTCTATTTAAACGTGAATATCAGACGAAGTAATTACTGCTTGTGATGGTTGTCATCTTCAAAAGCGTTTTATATATGTTCAACTAAGTTGGCCTTGGACATTAGTTTAGCATCAACTTCTCTTTGAATGGGATGGGAATATGATGTAAATTATTATTGCTAGTGATTCACAATGTTATATATCTACTTAGCTTTTTATTAACCTTAAGTTTAAGAACTTATTTATATTAAACGAGTTTTACATATTTTTTTATTATAAATTATAAATTTAAAGTTCATTTACGTGGAATATATATAAAATTTGTTTATTTTAATATGTATTTAAAACTCTAAATATTAAATAATATGATAAAAAATTCAATTGTAAAAACTATGTTATTTTAAAATAACGTTTCGAATGAGTTATAGGAAAGCTTGTTCACAAACTTAAAAGGAGTGGCATATTTTAAAATTTAACTAAAGGAAGTTAATTTTATTAATTTGCTTACTCAATTCACTTATCATAATTCATTTCTAAGCTAATCTCCAGAGTTAGCTATAACAAATAGTGATTATAAAAAAAGATGCTCTCTCAACAACCAACCCATGTTAAAATATAAAAGAAGTAGATGCCACAAAAATTAATGCCAATGAAGTCAGTTAATTAGTCTAATTTCAATTTGCACCTAACCAATGTCGTTAAATCTAAATTTTTATTCTTGCAGTTTTATTTTTTATTTAATTCCTTGATTTTTTTATTATTTTAATTATACTCTTATATTTATATTTTTTAATTAATTTTATATTTATATTTTAACATTTTTTTCATATGATAATTTAAGTTTTTTATTATTTTAATTACACTTATATATCTAAACAAAATTAACAAAAAGGTCAACGGAGTGGCGTTAACTAAATCGGAATTTCGAACTTTGTCAAAATAAAAAAAAGAAAAAGAAAAACGAAACGTTGGGTATATAAAAGTCAACTGAACCCCTTGATTTGCCGCCAAGCAACTCTGCCTCGTTTTATTTCTGTTTCCGAAGCAACCTTGATCGATAGAGAGACGCAGAAGGAAGAGAGATGGGCGGAAGCGAATCAAAGGAACCGTCGACCTCGACGGAGAGAAACAATAAAGAGGTGGCCAGCAAGGGGAAGGAACCGGCGACCACAGGCGAGAGGAAGAATGAAGAGGCGGCCGGCAAGCGGAAGGAACCGGCGGCCTCGGCCGAGAGGAAGAAACCAATATTTGCCGGAAAGGGAGAGGGACCGGCCATTGGAATCGATCTGGGAACAACCTACTCGTGCGTCGGAGTTTGACAGCGTGACCACGTAGAGATAATCCCGAACGAGCAAGGCAACCGGACGACGCCGTCTTGTGTCGCATTCACCCAGACCGAACGTTTGATCGGCGCCGCCGCCAAAAGGCAGGTCATCAGGAACCCTAGCAACACCGTCTACGGTAACGCACTCTGAAAAACTTGTACATCTTTGTCTAACTTGAAAAACTTATACATCTATGTATTTTAGTACGCTCTAATTAATTAATCCTAATTATTGTAGATCGTATCTTCGATCGGATCACCATTGTTTGACATCAATAAATAGCGAGTGTTATGCAGATGCAAAGAGGTTGATCGGTAGGAGGTTCAGTGATCCCTCTGTACAAAGGGATATCAAGTGGTGGCCCTTCAAGGTCATTTCTGGGCCCAACGATAGGCCTGTGATTGCTGTCAACTACAAGGGTGAGGAGCAGCAGTTTGCAACTGAGGAGATGACCTCCATGGTACTCATCAAGATGCGTGAGATTGCTGTCCCCACCGCGCAGGTTAAGCGATCAATAAGTAATATATAATTAATAAAATTTGAACTTAGAAACTCTAAACAATAAACTACGTACTATTAATATGCAAAAAAATGAAATGTATCAAAATTATTAAATATATATATTTAAGATATATACACTTGATTAGCATAATATTGAAAGTGATAAAATAAATAAATAAATAAATAAAATCATAATATTTTTACTCATATGCTTTAAACGAGTTAGTAATGAGAGATTGCTATTATAAAATGTCAATTTTCACATAAAATGATAGTTTGAAATATAAGTATATACGTGCACTCAAAGCATTTGTTTTGGAAGTATTCAGGTATTTGCATAAAAAATATCGACACTCGCATTAAAAAGCAAATAACATGTAGGGAAGTAAACGACAATAGAAGAAAGAAGATAAGTGGCCATTGTCCTCTCTAAGTACTTTTTTAGATGAGTAATCAAATATTTTTATCGTAAACCCTAATAAAAATTAGGAATGTAAGAAAAAAGTGCGGACTATAATTTCAAAATTGTAAATGCAGTCATTTTGAAGATTTTCTATCGCATGTTGCATATATTTTTTTACTTTTTACAGGATTGTATCGTATAATTTGATAGTTTAGATCTAAATGTTTTGTTATTATTTAATTTTTTTTTTGTGATGCTCAAAATATACCTTATCAAAAGTTGTAAAAACCTTTTAAGTTTTTTTAATAAATTAATATTTACAAAAAAGTATTATTTATAGGGTGTTCAATCGGTTTAGACTAGATTAAATCCATGGTAAACCAGAGTTGATGAGGATTTAGAAATTGAAAAAATACTGGACCAAAGACCATATCAAATAAAGGACCCAACCAATTTGGTCCTAATAAGTCTTAATAAAATCTTCTCTTTTTTATTATTATTTTAATATTAAATTATATGTGTATATATGCACAAGAATAAATATAAGAAGTTAATGTGGCACTTACACAACATAGTGAAAACAAATTTTGTTTATTGTATTATATAAAATTGTAAATATTAATATAGTTTTATTATATTATTATTAATATACAATTGTATGTAGCTGGCTTAAGAATTGGTGGAGTCCTTTGTGACTGCCTTTAGGTCTGCTGTTTGTTTCTGGTCTTCTCTTTGACTACTATGTTGTGCTTTGGAGCGCCTCTCACCCCATACTTTGATCTCAATTGGAGTTGTTCCTTTTTCTATTTCATGTACCTCATTTGTGTTCATTTTATGTTATTTTATCCCATAAAGGTGAATCGCTCATCCCAGACGCCCCCACATAAAGGTAAATCCTTTTATAATGTTTTGATCATGTTGTGCGTGGATCTTGAGTATCTGTTTTCGTTAAAGTGATTGTGTTCTCTTGGGTATGCCCTATATTGTATTCTATACAAACGTTTTAGTTCTATTTATACATATCGCTTTTACTTAAAAAAAAAAAAAAAAAGAGTTGGTGGGGCCCTAGACGACAAGTGGTAGCGTCGCAATTTACTTTAGTGCTCTCTCTCTCTCGCTATCCTACGCGAGGACTAATCAACATCATTGTCGACGCTTAACCCGCGACCGCACGTTTGCCGTCTCTTACTCTAGGTCTCATTTCTCCCACTTGTGATCGCATCTCCTGGTATCTTGTCTCTCGTTGTTCTGCTGTTTGGTCTGGATTAATAGAATTTGATTTGATGGATCAATTTGTGTTTCGCCAGTTGAGATTGACATTTCTTGTGGTCCAAGATTTAGCCAATACTTGTGATGTCAATCCCACTTTCTCTTTGATTTAACTTACTGCATGTGTGAAGTACTGAATGTAGATTAAACGTTAGCCGGCGTTCCTAAAAGCTAGTTTTGTTTTCAGATTTCGTGGAAACCTTGCTGGATTATATTATATATGATGCAGGAAACGCCTTTTCACTATGATGAATGAACCGCCAACAAACAATATTTACGGTTGTGGCGTGGCATGCAGGGACTGGCAAGCAACAAGCAAAGCGCAAATCATCTGTCTCAAACATCCTCAGGGACGGTTCTACATCACCAGCAATATATATATATATGATCATGCATGATTGTTTGCAATCAGGTAATTAAGGAAACATCACTTAATTTAATTCTGTCTCTAGCATATATATATAGTTTCTATTTAAACGTGAATATCAGACAAAGTAATTATTGCTTGTAATGTTTGTCATCTCGAACGAACCTGCATCCTTCCAAACAAATCACCATCACGCTCCCACAACATAATACGGTTGGTTCTCAGATAATAAATTGAACCTAAGAATGCAGGTTCGAGTCATGACAGTCGTAGTGTAGGAGTTTCACTTTTTTGTGAGGATGACTCCTTATAGGCATCATGTATTGTGTCTCTTATTTGATATGTTATCGTGTATCGTGATTAACCCCTCTTACATACATGAGATAGTGTATGAGGAACTCTTAAAATAAGAAATTTTACCTTTTGCACTGAGGACAAATCACCATCACGATAAAGCGGGTCTCTTTTAGAGAGAGTCAGACCTTGTTAACTGAAGAGCGGGTTTTGTTTCCCCAAAAGCGGGGCCTTCTCAAGTATTCAAGGGTACTGGTACGTCGAGGATGCGTTACAAACAGGGGGGGGGGGGGGGGGGGGGGGGGGTGATGGTGTTGCATAGAGAGAATCAGCTCATTCCCAGAAACACCACCATCCCTATCAAGGAAGAACATTTCTTCTTCTCTACCACCTCCGCCAACCAACCTGTTGTAGTTGATTCAGGTCTATGAAGGTGAGAGAACAAGGATGAAAGACAATAACTTGCTTCGCAAATTTGGGCTCTCTGGGATTTCACCAGCTCCAAGGGGTGTTCTTCAAATCACTGTATATATGTTTTGACATTTTTGATATAATTTTTAATAATTAAGATATCGAATATCGACATTTAATATATTAAGGACCGAATGTTATATATTTTAATTGTTGAAGGGACATCGTAAGTATCAAGCCGATTTTTCTTTTTAAAGAGTCTTTGTTTGTAATGACCTATTGATACACCCTCATTTAATAGTATGATTTTGTCACATTTTTATATTGTATTAGATTTTTCTTATTATTAAAAAAGTACATATTATTCTGTTATTTTGGTACATATTTATTTAAATATAATATTTTAAATTATGAATACTTAATAAATGTCTTTCATATCATTATTATATATCCATACTACTATCCAAATAAACACTAATTTTTTATATAATAAAGTCGTGTTAATTAAGTACTTTTGAAAAATATTTTGTATGCATCGTGCTTAAAAAATATAATTAATAAAATTTGAACGCATAAACTCTAAACAATAAACTCTGTACTATTAATATGCAAAAAAACCAAATGTATCAAAATTATTAAATATATATATTTAAGATATATACACTTGATTAGCATAATATTGAAAGTGGTAAAAAATAAAAAAATAAAACCGAAATATTTTTACTCATATGCTTTAAACTAGTTAGGTAGTGTTCTCTTTGCGTTTCATTTTTGAGTTTTGAATTCATTTTAAGTTTTGTGTTTTGAGTGTTTGTTTTGAGATTTCCAAAAATGCATTCATTTTGTCATTCTGAAAAATTATTTCTCAAAACTAAAAATTGAAAACGTGTTTACTTTCAAATTTTAAAAAAAATTATTTTATGATATTTTATTCACAAAATATCATCTACTTAACCTAATTTTTAATTATTTTATTTGTGTGCAGTATATATCTACTTGTTAATGATAATGTCTAAGAATCTATCTTAATAATAATAAGCTACTTTAACATTTAATGGCTATTTAAATTAAAAGAAAAATAAAATTAATTATTATTATTATTTAAAAAATTAAAACAAATATAAAGACGATGAAGTGTATTTTTGTAACACTGTATTTTTAATTTTTAAATAATTTTAAAAAACACTTAAGGAGGCGGTGATACAATTGCAACCGCCTCTTCTATTCTTCCTTTAAATCTAAAGAGGAAGAGCAGAAGATGAAGAGCAGAGGAGGCGATAGATCTAGCTGGAGGACGCCGCAGATTTGGGCCGATTTGAGTTGCTGGAAGAGGTGATGGCTGGAGGACGGACAACCGCTATGGCTGAGGGAAAACGACGACCGTGGCTAGAGGGCGAACGGCGGTCGTCGAAAAGGGTCGATCTAAGGCGATGGTGGCTGGAAGAGAACGAACAGTGGCAATCTGAAGGGCTGATCTTGGTTGACGATGGTGTTTCACAGAGGAGAAGAGTGAAGACAATACAGAAGAGAGAGAGAGAGAGAAGAGAATACAGAAGGGCAGAGAGGCATTTTTCGTGTTTTGGGTTTGGCAGTGTTTTTGGCTGAAAACAGCCAAAACGTATTTTTGGCGTTTTCAGTTTTGTGTGTAAAATTTTTCGTTGTTTTGAAAAACTAAAAACAGAAAACAGTTCGAAAATGACAAAGAGAACAAGTCCTTAGTAACTGAGAATTGATATCATAAAATATCAATTTTCACATGAAATGATAGTTTAAAATATAAATATACACGCGCACTCTAAGCATTTGTTTTGGAAGTAATCGGGTGTCGTCATAAAAAAAATATCAACACTCGCGTTAAAAAGCAAATAACATGTAGGGAAGTAAACGGGCAATAGAAGAAAGAAGATAGGTGGCCATTGTCCTCTCTAAGTACTTTTTTAGATGAGTAATCAGATATTTTTATCGCAAACCCCAATAAGAATTAGGAATGTGAAAAAAAAGTGCGGGCTGTGATTTCAAAATTGCAAATTTAGTCATTTTGAAGATTTTCTATAGTATGTTGCATATATTTTTTACACGGAGAGGATTGTTTCATTTATATAATTTGATAGTTTAGATCTAAATGTTTTGTTATTATTTAGTTTTTTTTTCTTGATGCTCGATCGAAATATGTTGTAAAAACTTTAAGTTTTTTTTAATAAATTAATATTTATAAAAAAAAAATATTTATAAGATGTTCAATCAATTTAGACTATATAGATCAAATCCATGGTAAACTAGAGTTGGTGGGGATTTAAAAATTGAAAAGAAATTAGATCAAAGACCATGTCAAATAAAGGACACAACCAATTTGGTTCGAATAAGTCTTAATTAAATCTTCTTCTATTTTTTTATTATTTTAATATTAAATTATATATATATATGTACAAGAATAAACTTAGGAAGCTAATGCCGCGTTTACACAATACAGTGAAAACAACTTTTGTTTATTATATTATGTAAAATTGTAAATATTAATATAGTTTTATTGTATTATTATTAATTTATAAATAATATACAATTGTATATAGGGTTAGCTTAAGAGTTGGTGGGACCAATATGACAGGTGATACTGACGCAGTTTAGTGTAGCTCTCTCTCTCCCGCTATTCTATGCAAGGACTAAGCGACATCACTGTCGCCTGACCCGCGATCGCGCCTTTGTCGTCCCTTGCCGTAGGTCTCATTTCTCCCGTCGGTGACTGCATCTCCTGGTATCTCTATATCGTTTCTTGTTGTTATGCTGTTTGGTTTGGATTAGGAGTGCGATTTTGTTCACCCCCTTTAACGGGGGTGAATGTAACCCCCGTCAGTGGGGTTAAAAAAATAACCTCTTAAATGAAAAAAAATTGTAAAACTGTTTAAAAAAAATTAATTATATTTTTTAAAAAAATTATTTTTAAAACTTAACTGAAAATATTACAGGATCAAAACTGGATGGATTAAAACTTATAAAAAAATGACAGACCTACAAAAATAATTGACAGGGTTAAAATTGGAAAGTAACTGTTTTTAGCAATTAATTTGTTTGAGTGGTTGAAAACGATTTTTTTCAAAAAAAATGACTAAAAATAATTTTTTTTAAAATATAATTATTTTTTCAACCCCCATTGACGGGGTTACGTTCACCCTCGTTAAAGGGGGTGAACAAAATCGCACTCCTTTTCGGTGGAGATTAAAAAAATAATTATGTTTTAAAAAAAAATATTTTTAGTTATTTTTTTTAAAAACATGGTTTCTAGTCACTTAAACAAATTAATTGCTGAAAACAATCACTTTCCAGTTTTGACTCAGTTTTAACCCTGTCAATTATTTTTGTAAGTCTGTCATTTTTTTATAAGTTTTAATCCATCCAGTTTTGATCCTGTCACATTTTCAGTTAAGTTTTAAAATATATATATTTTTTAAATATATAAGTTTTAATCCATCCACTCAAACACACACGCTAGCAAATGGAGGTGATGGAAGCAGTGGCCGGTGGGGGCCAATGGCCGAGGGAAAATGGCTTGTGAGGGCGACGATGATGGTTGACTATGGCAACCAAAAAAGTTGGGGCTATAAGCGGCGAGAGACAGAGGTTAAAGAAAAAAGGGCATTGTTAAAAATTAACGAAAATAAAGAGAGTAAAATGATAAATTTATCGATCAACGCAGCTTATATATAAGCAGAGTTTTGCAAAAGCTCCCTCCCTCTCTTCCCCCAGCTTTTGCAAAATGCTGTGTAAGCACGTTATGATCATGATTGTTTATATTCAGGTAATTAAGGAAATATCACTTAATTTAATTTTGTCTTTAGCCTATTATATTATAACTTAATTTATTAGATTACTTGACTTTAAAGTGTATTTGATAGTATAAAAAATATATGAAAAATGTCACATCCAATGAATTGAATTTCATATTTGGTATTTGACATACTATACTTTTCACGAAATTATATTTCATGGTACAACTAAGGGAGGTGGAAATTTTCTATCATTTTCTTAATCCTAGTGGGATTGGACACCTCAATTGTACGTAGTTGCTTAGCATCGAAGTCGCTTCCTTTACTGTGTTATAATGCAAATAAATTACTTACCGACCGAGAGACGCAGACAGAAGGAGCCTCGACCAAGAGACGCAGAAGGAGGAGAGATGGGCGGAAACGAATCAGTGGAACCGTCAACCTCGACCGAGAGGAAGAATAAAGATGTGGCCGGAAGGGGAAGGAACCGGCGGCCTCGGCCAAGAGGAAGGAACCAATATTTGCCGGAAAGGGAGAGGGACCGGCCATTGGAATCGATCTTGGAACAACCTACTCGTGCGTCGGAGTTTGGCAGCGTGACCACGTAGAGATAATCCCGAACGAGCAAGGCAACCGGACGACGGCGTCTTGTGTCGCATTCACCCAGACCGAACGTTTGATCGGCGCCACCGCCAAAAGCCAGGTCATCAGGAACCCCAGCAACACCGTCTACGGTAACGCATGCACTCTGAAAAACTTGTACATCTTTGTCTAACTTGAAAAACTTATACATCCATGTATTTTACTACTCTCTAATTAATCCTAATTGTAGATCGTATGTCCGATCGGATCACCATTGCTTGACATCAATAAATAGCGAGTGTTTTGCAGATGCAAAGAGGTTGATCGGTAGGAGGTTCAGTGATCCCTCTGTCCAAAGGGATATCAAGTGGTGGCCCTTCAAGGTCATTTCTGGGCCCAACGATAGGCCTGTGATTGTTGTCAACTACAAGGGTGAGGAGAAGCAGTTTGAAGCTGAGGAGATAACCTCCATGGTACTCGTCAAGATGCGTGAGATTGCTGAGGCCTATCTTGGTTCCACTGTGAAGAATGCTGTGGTCACCGTGCCTGCATATTTCAACAATTCTCAAAGGCAGGCAACTAGGGATGCTGGTGTTATTGCTGGCCTGAATGTGATGCGTATTATCAACGAACCCAGTGCTGCTGCCATTGCTTGTGGTCTTGAGAAGAAGGCAATAAGTGTTGGAGAGAAGAATGTCCTGATCTTTGATCTTGGTGGTGGTACAATCGATGCCTCTCTACTGACCAATATTGATGAGGGTGTCTTTGAGGTGAAAGCCACTGCCGGAGACACCAATCTTGGAGGTGAAGATTTTGTCAATAGCATGGTGAAACACTTCGTTCGAGAGTTTAAGATCAAGCAGAAGAAGGACATTAGTGGCAGCCCCAACGCTTTGACGAAGTTGAGGACTTCCTGTGAGAGGGCCAAGAAGACTCTCTCATCCACTGCCCAAACCGCCATTGAGATTGATTCCTTGTATGAGGGAATTGATTTCTACTCCACCATTACACGTGCCAGATTTGAGGAGCTCAACATGGATCTCTTTAGGAAGTGCATGGAACCAGTTGAGAAGTGTCTGAGAGATGCTAAGATGGACAAGAGCAGTGTTCATGATGTTGTGCTTGTTGGTGGATCTACCAGGATTCCCAAGATCCAGCAGCTTTTGCAAGACTTCTTCAATGGTAAGGAGCTCTGCAAGAGTATCAACCCTGATGAGGCTGTTGCTTATGGTGCTGCTGTTGAAGCTGCTATTTTGAGTGGTGAGGGCAATAAGAAGGTGGAGGACGTCTTGTTACTGGATGTCACCCCTCTCTCCCTTGGTTTGGAGACTGCTGGTGGTGTTATGACTGTGCTCATTCCCAGAAACACCACCATCCCTACCAAGAAAGAACATTTTTTCTCTACCACCTCCGACAACCAACCTGGCGTGTTGATTCAGGTCTATGAAGGTGAGAGAACAAGGACGAGATACAATAACTTGCTTGGCAAATTTGGGCTCTCCGGGATTCCACCAGCTCCAAGGGGTGTTCTTCAAATCACTGTACGCTTTGACATTGATGCCAATGGCATCCTTAATGTCTCTGCAGAAGATAAGACCACTGGGCAGAAGAATAAGATCACCATCACAAACGACAAGGGAAGGCTGTCAAAGGAGGAAATTGAGAAGATGGTTCAGGAAGCGGAGAAGTACCAGTCTGAAGATGAAGAGCATAAGAAGAAGGTTGAAGCGAAGAATACCTTAGAGAACTATGCATATAACATGAGGAATACAATAAAGGATGAGACGATTGGTGAAAAAATTCTTCCAGCTGACAAGAAGAAGATTGAAGATGCTATTGAGCAGACCATCCAGTGGCTTGATGGCAACCCGCTTGCTGAGGCAGATGAGTTTGAGGACAAGATGAAGGAACTCGAGAGGATGGTTCAGGAAGCAGAGCGGTGCAAGTTCGAAGACCAAGAGCTTGAGAAGATGGCTGAAGCGAAGAACGCCTTGGAGACCTATGCATATAACATGGGCTATACTCTAAAGGATGAGAAGATTGGTGAAAGGTTTTTTCTTGGTGACAAGGAGAACATTGAAGATGCCATTGAGCAGATCACCCAGTGGCTTGATGGCAATCAGCTTGCTGAGGCATATGAGTTTGAGGACAAGATGAAGGCACTCGAGACGATGGTTCAGGAAGCAGAGCAGTACAAGTTTGAAGACCAAGAGCTTGAGAAGAAGGTTGAAGCGAGGAAGGCCTTGGAGACCTATGCATATAACATGCGCTATACTCTGAGTAAAGGTGCTGACTCTGCCACTCCAAGTCAAGCAACCGCGACCGAGAGGAAGAAAGAAGAGATGGAGGGAAACAGAGAGGGGCCACCGGCGATCGGAATCGATCTCGGCACGACACACTGTTGCGTCGGAATTTGGCGGCAAGACCACGTAGAGATCATCCCGAACGACCAAGGCAACCGGACGACGCCGTCTTGTGTTGCTTTCACCGATTACGGACGCTTGATCGGCGACGCCGCCAAGGACCACACTAACATCGTCTTCGGTAACGCACTCTGAACTGAGACAGTACTTCTGTGTTTATGGCTGATGGAAAAGACTGGTACATTAGGGTTAATTTGATTTCTTCGTATGTGGTACTAGAAGCACCAGACGATAGTATTAACCTTTTGCTTCTGTTTCTTAGCTCTCTGTAGAGATGAGCAAGCTGGTTTTGGAGAGAATATGAAAAGTTGTTGAAAAACGATCAGATTTGATCTGTAACACATGAAAGAAAATACGTGAAACATGAAACAGAAAGCCATAAGTCTGGAATTAATACATAATACCATATTTAAGGTGAAATGCCTATTCTTAAGGAAGATAATTTGAGCATCTAAAACCTAGATTTTTTTTATTAACACCCCCTTTAATCCTGAAAATTTTGGGACCCCAAGCCTTGCTTTGAAAAGCAGAAACTTGTAATGGGAAATTGATTTTGTAGAGATGTCTGCCAGTTGATCTTCGGTCTTGCAAAATTTCAGCTCAATCTCTCCTTTAACAATTTCTCCAGTTAAACGATACTTGAGGTCAGTGTGGTTGTGAAAAATTGGTTATTGCAATGGCGGGCGTGTTATCACAAAAGAATGTAGTGGGGGAGGCTTACGTGTTGCTTCATTTCCCTCAAAATTCTTTTTAGCCAAATAGCTTCACATGTCACAAGTCACAAGTCACACTTAATCATATAGCTGCTATGTATTCCACTTCAAACAAGTCTTGCTCTGTGCTTTTGAAGTGAGCCATCTTCATTAAATTTGGTTTTGCAAACCTATTTCAAGTCAATAATTTCCTTGGTTTCTCTCAATTATCTCCATCTCTTAATTCATGCCTTTTCTCCGTGCTTCCTCTTTTGATGTTTCTTCAAAGCTTTGTGGCTCATTACCAATGAAAGCAACATTGTTGTAAACCTCATGCAAAGGTCTAATCCGTCTAGGAAAACAATTTTTGGTTGAGACAATTGAAAGTTGTTGGTCTGAATGAGTTGATGCCAGAATGAGCAAGCAGTTAGGATTTGTCTGTCTGTTTGAGCAGGCTCATTTTTGTATTCCCATGATTTTGTTTCATCTGATATCACAAGAGAATTCACTTTATGGCTATTATTATTCTTATTTTTATGTTTGGTATGGTCCAATATTTAATATCACAAGATTCTGTTTGTCAATATTTAGCATCATGTCTGTTATGCAAGTGTTATAGCAAAAAAAAAAAAAAAAAGGATCTCTATTTCTGATTTTTAATGTTGTTTTTTTTACATCAATAAATGATTAAGTGTTTTGCAGATGCAAAGAGGTTGATCGGGAGGAGGTTTGGTGATCCCTCTGTACAGAGTGATATGAAGTTGTGGCCCTTCAAGGTTATTGGTGGACCTGGTGATAAACCTATGATTGTTGTCAATTACAGGGGTAAGAAGCAGCAGTTTACAGCTGAGGAGATCTCTTCCATGTTACTCATCAAGATGCGTGAGATTGCTGAGGCCTATCTTGGTTCCACCGTGAAGAATGCTGTGGTTACTGTCCCTGCCTACTTCAATGATTCTCAAAGGCAGGCCACTAAGGATGCTGGTGTTATTGCCGGCCTGAATGTAATGCGTATCATCAATGAACCCACAGCTGCTGCCATTGCTTATGGTCTCGACAAGAAGGCAACTATTGTTGGAGAGAAGAACGTCCTAATCTTCGATCTTGGAGGCGGTACATTTGACGTCTCTGTGGTGACCATTGAAGAGGGTATCTTCGAGATGAAAGCAACTGCTGGAGATACCCATCTTGGAGGTGAAGATTTTGACAATAGGAAGGTGGAGCACTTTGTTGAGGAGTTCAAAAGGAAGCACAAGAAGGACATTAGTGACAGCCCCAGGGCATTGAGGAGGCTCAAGACTTCCTGTGAGAGGGCCAAGGAGGCGCTCTCATCCACTGTCAAGACCACCATTGAGATTGATTCCTTCTATGAGGGTATCGATTTCTACTCGACAATTACCCGAGCTAAATTTGAGAAGCTCAACATGGATCTCTTCCGGCGCTGTATGTCAGCAGTTGATAAGTGTCTGAGAGATGCTAAGATGGACATGAGCAGTGTGCATGATGTTGTGCTTGTTGGTGGATCCACCAGGATTCCCAAGGTCCAGGAGCTTTTGCAGGACCTGTTCAATGGCAAGGAGCTTTGCAAGAGTATGAATACCGATGAGGCTGTTTCTCGCGGTGCTTCTGTTCATGCTGCTATTTTGAGCGCCAAGGGCAATAAGAAGGTTTGGGACCCCTTGGTACTGGATGTCACCCCCCTGTCCGTTGGTATGGAGACTCTTAGTGGTTTTGTGTCTGTTTTCATTCCCAGGAACACCGTCATCCCCGCAAAGAAAGTGTTGGACTTTCCTATGTCCGATGACAAGCGATCTCTTTTGATTCGGGTCTACGAAGGGGAGGAAATGAGGGCCGGAGCCAATAACTTGCTAGGCAAATTTGAGCTCTCTGGACTTTCTTATGCTCCTCAGACCACAGTATCCTTTGATATCGATGCCGATGGCATCCTTAATGTCTCTGCAGAAGTCAAGACCGGACCGACCGGTACGACCATTCAGATGAATACAATCACCGTCAAGAATGACAAGGGAAGGCTCTCGGAGAAGCAAATCCGGAGGATGGTTCAGAAAGCAGAAAGTTACAAGTCTGAAGCCCAAGAGCTTGCGAAGATGGCTGAAGCGAAGAACGCCTTGGAGACCTATGCATATAACGCGAGGAATACTCTGAAGGATGTGAAGATTGGTAAAAAGATTCTTCCAGCTTACAAGGAGAAAATGGAAGATGCCATTGAGCTGACCATCCAGTGGGTCGATGGCAACCAGCTTGCTACGGCATATGAGTTTGAGGACAAGATGAAGGAACTCGAGAGGATGGTTCAGGAAGCAGAGCAGTACAAGTTTGAAGACCAAGAGCTTGAGAAGATGGTTGAAGCGAAGAACGCCTTGAAGAAGTATGCATATAATACGAGGAATGCAGTTAGGGAAATTGAATATGCCGCTGAGCAGACCATCCAGTGGCTGGATGGCAGCCAGCTTGCTAAGGCCGAAGAATTTGAGGGCAAGATGAAGGAACTCGAGGGCATCTGCAACCTGTTCATCTCAAAGATGAACCATTGATGATTAAGATGGTGGTAATCTCAGTTGCTTCGTTTCTTGTATGATTAAGATTTACCATGGATGGTTAGCTATCCTAATAGCACAGTATGATTAAGCGTTGTTAAATATTAATCTGCTTGTGTTTTATTTTTTCTTTTTGATTTATATCGATGAGAACTCATCATAATTACTATTTTATTGATGTGCTTTGAGCAAATTATAGGAGATATCAATCAACTGTTTCTAGCCTATGGGCTTGTAGGATTGGAGGCTAATAGGAGCTATGCTATGTTTGGCATATAAAAGTAGTAGATATCATCATCATGAAATGCTAAGTGAGCGGAGCTAAGTTAGTCAAATTAAAACCAATAATTGCATGATGGTTATTTTAAAACTGTTAAGTTTGAGATTTTTATTAATATTCTGTACTAATATCTTATAGCCTTTTAGCATGAAAAAAATTAAATATTTGTGTTTTTATGATTTTATTCAAAATTTTTAATTTTGATAATAAAGACCAAATTTGATAAATTGAGTGCAGCATGTGACTTTGTCTAGCTGACATGTTACCTGACAATTTGAATTGGGCCATATTAATTGTTGAAAAAAAATTTAAATCAAAACAAAAGAGGTCTACTAATTGAGAAGACAAAGGGCCAAGGCCGCAAAGGTGGAAAGAGATCAAAAGCCATGGTGATGATGAACACCATCGGCAATGAGAAGACAACTATGGCAAGCTAACGCTCAAGGCGAGATGTGGATTGTTGGCCATGGCAGACATTGACTCTGGGCATGGCCATGGTGAATTGCCAAGGCAAAGGTGGTCACGACAACTCCTTGCCATAAGGGACGGATCCAGGCAGATAGGCTAGCTGGGTTAAGAAAATTGGGAGTGTGCTGAACTAAATTTAGGATGAGTTATTATTAAAAAATCAAAAAAATTATATTACAAATATAAATTTTATTGCGGGCTGCCTTGGGCTGAAGCCTGAGGCAACTCACTACTAAATCCACCCTTGCTCGCCATGATCACAGCCATGGCGTACTCACGATGATGAGCCACAACCCACAAGGAGTCGGCCACTGTCATCGAGGGTCACTATATAGTTGGATTGATCAATCATCGATCACGGGGAAGAAGATCGATGTGAAATCGGCTACGGGAAAGATACAAGGTTCCGACCATGATGATGAAGGATGTAGGAGAAGGGGCCGGCCGACAGTGTTGGAAAAAGGCGGCAACTGCGTAGAGTTAAGGTAAATCGATGGAGGGAAAGAATATGGGTTTTAACCCAATTAATTTGATTTTTATTTTTTATTTTTTTCAACAACAATGAACATGAGGTCCACTTAAATTGTCAAGTGGCATGTCACCTGACCAAAGCTACATGTCTCTCTGATTAATTTTGACTGTAGGATAAAATTGCATCAAATTTCTCAAATCGAGTATTTATTATAAAAATTAAAAATTTTGAATAAAGTCACAAAAACGTGAAAATATTTGATTTTTTATGCTAAAAGTTCTTTATATTAATATAATTCGTAGTATTAAATATTAATAATAAGTGTACCACAAATGTCAAAATAGCATTGTCCTTTTTATTTAGTCCACCGTTACATTGCACGAAAATGGGAATGCATACGATGGGAAATAAAATGAAAAAATGATATTTTAAAAAAAAAATAGAAAGTTAAAGTGTGAAAGAAATGTGTAAATAAAAAAAATATAGTAATCTTTTAGCAAATATAATTTTTATTATAAAAAATAATTATTCAATCTAAAATTAAACATAAATTCTACAATACATTTAAATAAATTTCAAAAAAAAAAAATTGAAATAGAGATGGAATGTTTTTCCTTTCTAACCATTTGTGGACAAAAATATATTTATGATATTTTTTTAATATTACAAAATGACACTAAAATATTTTTAAAATTACAGAAATGATAAAAAACATTTTTTGGAGAATCGAAAATGGATAATGAAATTTTCAAATAACATTAATTAATGTTAATAAACAGGAAAATTTTAATTAAATTATGTCACATCTAAACAAGATTAAAATTAGAGATACATTAAAATAATATGATTCAATAAATTGATTAAATTTATTGGCAGAGCCGTGACAAAATTTATTACATATATAGGTCTATTCTTACAAATCTCACTACTGACATGTAGAAATGGCAAACGGGCCGGGCCGGGCCGGCCTGACCCGCCACCAAGTGGCCCGCGGGTCATACGGGCTGGGCCAAATCGGCCCGCTTAAAAACGGGCCAGCAAATTGCTGGCCCTAGCCCGGCCCGCCACGGGCCCGCCGAATTTTTTTTTTTTTTTTGATATCATAAAGGGCGCGGGCGAGAACGAGAACGAGAACGAGGGCGAGAGCAAGAGGCGCGGGCCAAGGGCTCGGGCGCGGGCACGGGCGAGGGCGAGCGCAGGAGAGGGGCGCGGGCGAGAGCGAGAGCGAGAGCGAGGGGGAGAGCGAGGGCTAGGGCGAGCGCGGGCGAGGGCGAGACAGAGGGTGAGCGCGGGCGAGGGCGAGGGCGAGGGCGAGGGCGAGCGAGGGCTAGGGCGAGATAGGGGCGCAGGCGAGGGCGAGGGCGATGGCTAGGGCGAGGGCGAGAGCGAGACAGAGGGTGGGCGAGGGAGAGGGCGAGGGCGAGGGCGAGAATGACAGAGGGCGAGACGAGGGTGAGGGCGAGGGCGAGGGCGAGGGCGAGGGCGAGGGCGAGGGCGAGGGCGAGGGCGAGGGTTAGGGTTAGGGTTAGGGCGAGGGCGAGAGAGAGGCGAGGCTGAGGGTGGGGGGGGTTTTGTGGGCCGCAGGCGATTAACGGGCCGGCGGGCCAAGCGGGCCAGCTCGGCCCGCCACCATTTGGCCCGCCGGGCTGGGCCAAATCAGCCCGGCCTTAAATAGGCCAGCAAACTGCTGGCCTTAGCCCGGTCCCGGGCCGGGCCCCAACGGGCCAGCCCGTCGGGCCGGGCCCATTTTGCCATCTCTACTGACATGCTCACAACTCTACACTCAAATATGGAAAGATATTAAAAACTATTTATAGGAAAAGGACAAAATAAAAATATCATCCCTAAGCTTTGAATTAGGCATAAAAATTCTATATTTATTATACATTTGGGTCAAATCAATAATTCTTCACACTGACCTAGAATTTTCAAAAATATAGGATGGATTTTCCCAATTTTTATTTTTTAAAAATCTCATCAATGAAAATAAAAGATAAAATTATTACTTTTCTTATTCACCAAGAAAGTATAAATTAAAATTATAAAATAATAACACAATTATGTTTAACTTTTAAATTAAAAGTTAGGTACTATTTAAACTGATAATATATTTAGATAAATATACTTTTAAATTATCAATTAATAGTTATGTGTTTGGTTTTAAAAAGCTGATAAGTTATCAAAACTTGATAAAAGACTAAAATAAGACATGATGTTTAATTATATAAAATTTTATTATTAGATATTAATAAATTATGCATAATTATTAAAAATATATTAATATAATATTATTATATGTATTATATATATATATATACACATACATACACGTTAGCAAATGGAGGTGATGGGAGCAGTGGCCGGTGGGGGCCAATGGCCGACGGGAAGTGGCTTGTGAGGGGACGGTGATGGTTGACTATGGCAACCAAAAAATTTGGGGCTATAAGTGACGAGAGACAGATGTTGAAGAAAAAGGGTATTGTTAAAAATTAACAAAAATAAAGAGTAAAATGATAAATTTATCGATTAACGTAGCTTATATATAAGCAGAGTTTTGCAAAAGCTCCCTCTCTCTCTTCCCCCAGCTTTTGCAAAATGCTTTGTAAGAACGTTATGATCATGATTGTTTGTATTCAGGTAATTAAGGAAACATCACTTAATTTAATTTTGTCTTTAGCCTATTATATTATAACTTGATTTATTAGACTACTTGATTTTAAAGTGTATTTGATAGCATGAAAAATATATGAAAAATGTCACATCCAATGAATTGAATTTCATATTTGGTATTTGACATACTATATTTTCTATAGAATTGTATTTCATGGTACAATAATTAAAACATGTTTTTGCCTCTTTTTCATGAAAAATTTCATCTAGGGGAAGATGGTTTTTGTTTTCTATGCAAGTTGAAAAATACTTTTATTTCCAACTAAATGCTATCAAACACACTCTTAGCATAATTTCCATTTTCATATGAATATCAGACAAAGTAAGGTTGTCATCTTCAAAACGTTCTATGTTCAAGTAAGTTGGTTTTGACCTTAGGGTGTGTTTGATTATAACTATTTTTCATAGAAAATGTCACATTAATAGAAATTTTTATATACTTACATATTTGATTGCTTAATATTTTTTATTGAAAATTTTTATGGTATAATATATTGAAACATGTTTTAACCTATTTTTCATAAAAAATTACAACTAAGGGAGGTGGGAATTTCCATCATTTTCTATCTTTTTCCAATCAAGCGTTAGGATGGAATTGAAAAACGCTTGATTGGAAAAAGATGGAAAATTTCCATCTCCCATAGTTATAATTTTTTTATGAAAAATGGGCTAGAATATACTTTAATGTGCTGTATCATAATTTTTTTTTATATAAAATGTTAAGCAATAAAAAATGGGTTTAATTACACTAATAATAACTCAACTTTGCATTCTATTACTATTTGGTCACTGAACTTTGAAATGTTACCTATTAGTCATTGATGTTTCAAAATGGTTACTGCTTACTTACTGAACTTTGAAATGTTACCTGTTAGTCACTATTTCAAAATTGTTACTATTTGGTCACTGAACTTTAGAATGTTATCTATTAGTTACTAATATTTCAAAACTGTTACTATTTAGTCACTGAATTTTAAAATATTATCTGCTAGTCATTGATATTTCAAAATCATTTTTCACCCGCCATTCAATAGTCGCTGAACTTTAAGTTCACAAGTGACGAATGAGGAACAGTTTTGAAATATTAGTGACTAATAGATAATATTTTAAAGTTCAGTATAACAGTTTTGAAATATCAGTGATTAATAGATAATATTTTAAAGTTCAGTAACTAAACAGTAACAATTTTGAAATATCAGTGACTAACAGGTAACATTTCAAAGTTCAGTGACTAAACAATAACCGTTTTGAAATATTAATGACTAACAGGTAACATTTCAAAGTTCAGTGACTAAACAATAACCGTTTTGAAATATTAATGACTAACAGGTAACATTTCAAAGTTCAGTGACCAAATAGTAATAGAATGTAAAATTAGGTTATTATTGATGTAATTAACCCAATAAAAAATACATAAGTATAAAAAGTTTTTGATAAATGGGCGAGAGAGTGGGAGAGATGTTGAAAGAGGGAGAGTGAGGGAGCGAAAATGGGCGGGCGGGCTTCAAAAAGAGAAAAGAGAAAAGAGAAAAAATAAAAAATTAAATCAAAAATAAATTGAAACATTTAGGTAAAGCTTTGTCTAAACCTTTCTTAATCCTAGTGGGATTGGACACCTCAATTGTTAATGCTACATGGCCAATTTGGCCGACAATGCGATTGACAATATGATATAGTCGCGAGATTTTAATCAAATTATCGTGAGAAATTGAAGGTCAATTCTCTGCCCAAATATTTTGAATCCCCGCCCAAATTGAGGGACCCAGGTATTCCCCTCCCCCCAAATCAGAACTTCTTCCTCACATTCTTTTTCTCTCCACAGCGTCTTCTTGAGCTTCTTCCTCTCCCAATCCCCCCCCTTCTCTATCTCTCTCTCCAAAAATTTGAGCTTCTTCCTTCACCTCACCCGCCACCACTGCAGCAAGAACCCACCCACCTGCCCGGAAATCCGATGCCTCCTCGATTTCTAAGATTTTCGGCGTCCCCTCCTGCAGCAGCGGCGGTCCTCCGACGTCCCCTCCAGCACTCTGGCAACGTCCCCTCCACCTCCCGGCCTCGGTCTCTCATTCTCTCTCTCGAGGCTGAGGCGATCCAATCCTCCTCTTACTGGAACACATTGCTGATTGATCTGCTTTGTGAAGACGACGGTCTTATGATTGAGTTTGGCAATGGTCAAGCATGAAAGCAGTTGCCCTTCTGTGTTCGTAGGAGCTTTTTTGGCCCAAAATGTCCAACACTTGACCTCTCTTCTTCTCCCAACCCAATTCATTTGCGTTTATCCTCCTCCTATAACCCGATGCCTTATCAGTCGTTTGAGAACGGGCGTCCAGTCACGAGAGAGAAGAAGAGACCAAAAGCTTGTGTTGGAGGATACAGAGGCTCCCGAAGGGAGAGCCTGTTGGGGCGGCATTCCAAAGCTGGATGGGCGACGGCTTTCCCGTCCACACAGGCAATATCTTTCACGCCATCAACCGTTTACGCAAGCTTCGACTGAACAAATGCGCACTCGAGGTGAAAGGATTTTCTCTTCCCTTCCATAGCTACACAAAGTTCACCACCTGTTTGTAAATGTGCCGAAAAGAATTATGCCAATTGCACAATTAGGTAAATGCAGGGAATGTTGAACTTATCTATCCAATTTTTTTTTGACTGCTCTGTTGAATTAATACCGTAGGCTATAATGTACCGAAATGCATCGACTAATTTCATTGCCACGGCCAATCCGTTATGTATGATCCTTATATTAGATTATGTTTAGATGTACGTTCACAGTTATTTTAGTAAGCATAATTTGAGCATGAAATAGCATTCTAATAACTAATAAGTGCACGTCAGTAGGGTGAAGAAACAAGAACAAGCATTTGATTGAGACTGAGGTTTACTATCTACCTACAACCTTTTACAGGTGATGGAATGGGTGATCAGGGAGAGCCATTTGGCAGGATTGGGGTTCTAAGTCGTGCTGAACAGCTTTGGTTAGTGATGAAGTTAGAGCAAGGGTTGAAACTAAAGCAACTAAGCTGTATAAAGAAATGGCAGAAAATGCTGTGATTGTATTATGTTTAAGAAATTTCTGGGTTTCAATTGTTCTCTTGACAATGCTTCTATTTTATGTTTAAATTCGAAGACAATGAACATGGGAGGATATCATAGTTACTGCTATCAGTTTTGTGTTCTGCAAAAATCATAGCTGCAAACTGTTGCTGTAACCGACGCCAATTTGATCCTGCTTTTACTCATTAGCAGGGCTTTCCGAGATGTTGAATTTAAGGTCACTACTCTACATGAGGTTTTGCAATTTTATACTTACCAAAACAGAGATTTCATTTTGAATGACAGATTTATATTTGCACGTATTGACAAATGCAATTCATTTTGCGGTGTGAAAAGTCTGATCACAAATGAAAATATTTGGTGAACTTTCAATTTATCTTTGGAATTGAGTGGAGGTAAATTCAATACATGAACGTGGAAATTTCAGTGATTAAATGAGAGCGTTTGTTGAAAATTTCTTGTTCATATATCACTTAACTCCATATGTTCCCTCTGTTGAAAATTAGACCATTTTTTTTCTTTTAGACATTCTGTTTAAAACATTATAGAGTTAGTCTGAAATCTTGTCTCCCTTATTGTTGTCGGCAGCAAATACCAAGGCCCTAGTCAAGGAGCCTCCAAGCATTGCATTGCATTCTTCTACAACACATGAAATTTTAAAGATGTTTCTCAATTGACACATCTATTGACTTATATTATCCAAATTATCAAAAATTATGTTCGTATTTTAACACTAACTAAGACAACCATCAAAATTAGTTAATAGCCTGAAACAATCTACAAAAACAATCAATATGATTTTCTTGTTTGGAAAATTATTCTGGGCAAGTTGATTAATCATTCTAACTGGTTAGTTAAACTAATACAATAAAAAACATGGTGTATAACTTGTATCAAATCTAAAACTATTCTCTTAATTAAATACATCTAAATTGAAAATGATTTCAGTATCAATTTCTACTCAAATCTCTTTAAGTCACAATAGCCTCTACTTGATGCACAAGGTTTTTGCCTTTTAATACAAATACTTGATCAGACTGCTATATCACCTGATATGCCGCGATCCAGATCAAATCCATGATTGTGGATTGCATTTGCTCTGGCTGAGTGTATAACCTGCAAAGCAAACATTTCTATTACACGTAAATACAAGTACATAAAATATTCTGAATTTGCAACACTATCAAGCTAAGTCATCCCTTGTCCCCAACCCCCATCCATCCCTCACAAATGACAAGAAAGAATTGGTTGTTTGTTCATCAGTGCACATATGAATATTCATACCAAACCTAATTACAAAAATGAACTCAATTATCAGATATATGACATGCTTCTTGTAAGGTCACTCTTGGGGTCTATTCGACACTAATTTCTTTAAGCTGCTTGTATTTCTTTTTTCTTTAAAAAAAGAAGAAAATATAAAAGTTATGGCTTGCATTCCGATATTCCAACGCAAAATATCAGATAGAACAGAGACTAAAAAAAAAGAATTAAGAGAAAAAAAAAACAAAATGTGCATTTTATTTGTGAAATTAGATTCCTCAAAATGCAATATATACAATAGAGAATTAAGTAAACAGGGCTTTGCACATAGCTACAGGGAAAAAATTCATGCAGTTGAAAAACAAAGACAGATACAGATATATAAATCAACAAGAAGAAAAGAAACTTATAGAAATTGATGTTCAATTGAATAAGCATGGCACAAATAGTCATGAACAGGACACTCAAACAGCAAAAAGCTTTGTACATCTGACCATGGCAACAGCCACAGTTGTTGTTTTTCCAGCAATGTAAATATGTAATTGATGAAAAATTAATCTACAAGTTCAATTTTTTATTCAAGCAAATCAATACCGAATGGATCTGCACATCTAAGAATGTAAACTCACACACAGATACTAATCATGCAAGAAACTGTATCAGTGTGAAATGAGTCAAAACTATATCAATCAACAACTTTCACAAATTGGGTATGTTCTCTCCGGCCAGCAGCCTTCCTTTGAGCAAGTAAAAATACATAAAACAACTACGCATAGAACAGTTGGAAATTCAATATAAACCCAAAAACAAATAGGGAAAAGATAGCAAACTGAAATCGGATGTAAAATTAATCAGCATATGAGGTCCAGAATCAAATAGTTAAAAGCTGTAAGTATGTTAATTTGTCAAACCCATTTGAAATATGATCGAGAACGAGGAGCCATGTAATCTTAAGAATTTCCCCATCAAAGAACAATGCGAGAAAGATGAAACGCCGCATAAGAAAACCACCATTAGCGGGCATAAGGAAGATCAAATGCAAGCAACCAATGCAGCAAACCACAAGGCCATTAGTACCTAAGAAAGATCAAAGATAAAGGAAAAGGGGCACAACAAAACTACCTGGCACCACCATTAGCGGGCGGTGAAACAGAACCAACCTAGAAACTAACTCTAGCCATGAAGGTAAGTGACGATGATGAAGACGACAAAGACGAAGGAGACGAGATCCAAGGGACGCCGGACGGTCGGAGGTGGAGGAGACGCAGTCGCCAGTCACGCACTCGCGCGGAGTTGGAGCTAGATTTGATGGCTCCGCTGTTGTGCTAAGAAAAGGAGGTGACAGGGCGTGAGGGCTTGAGCGTATGTTGGGTGGGGTCGGCGATAGAGATGTCGAACATCTTGCCGAGCTCGCCAGACCTCTTGAAGTCGCCGCCAGTGTACAGAATGACGCCAGAGAGAGAGAGAGATAGTGGGTGAGGAAGAAGCAGACGTTGGGCAGGTAGAGAGAGAGAGAGAGAGAAGGTGATGAAGAAGAAGGCCTTGCGCAGGATTTCAATTTTTTTAGCTGATTTGAGGGTAAATTTGTAATTAAAGTAGAGGGTAAATTTGCCATTAGAGCATCATTGTCAACCGCATTGTCGGCCAAATTGGCCGTGTAGCATTATCCTTGTACGTAGTTCCTTAGCATGGCTGTACGTAGTTCCTTAGCATCGAAGTCGCTTCCTTTACTGTGTTATAATAATGCAAATAAATTACTTACCGACCGAGAGACGCAGACAGAAGGAGCCTCGACCAAGAGACGCAGAAGGAGGAGAGATGGGCGGAAACGAATCAGAGGAACCGTCAACCTCGACCGAGAGGAAGAATAAAGATGTGGCGGCAAGGGGAAGGAACCGGCGGCCTCGGCCAAGAGGAAGGAACCAATATTTGCCGGAAAGGGAGAGGGACCGGCCATTGGAATCGATCTTGGAACAACCTACTCGTGCGTCGGAGTTTGGCAGCGTGACCACGTAGAGATAATCCCGAACGAGCAAGGCAACCGGACGACGCAGTCTTGTGTCGCATTCACCCAGGCCGAACGTTTGATCAGCGCCACCGCCAAAAGCCAGGTCATCAGGAACCCCAGCAACACCGTCTACGGTAACGCACTCTGAAAAACTTATACATCTTTGTCTAACTTGAAAAACTTATACATCCATGTATTTTAGTACGCTCTAATTAATCCTAATTGTAGATCGTATGTCCGATCGGATCACCATTGCTTGACATCAATAAATAGCGAGTGTTTTGCAGATGAAAAGAGGTTGATCGGTAGGAGGTTCAGTGATCCCTCTGTCCAAAGAGATATCAAGTGGTGGGCCTTTAAGGTCATTTCTGGGCCCAACGATAGGCCTGTGATTGTTGTCAACTACAAGGGTGAGGAGAAGCAGTTTGAAGCTGAGGAGATAACCTCCATGGTACTCGTCAAGATGCGTGAGATTGCTGAGGCCTATCTTGGTTCCACTGTGAAGAATGCTGTGGTCACCGTGCCTGCATATTTCAACAATTCTCAAAGGCAGGCAACTAGGGATGCTGGTGTTATTGCTGGCCTGAATGTGATGCGTATTATCAACGAACCCAGTGCTGCTGCCATTGCTTGTGGTCTTGAGAAGAAGGCAACAAGTGTTGGAGGGAAGAATGTCCTGATCTTTGATCTTGGTGGTGGTACAATCGATGCCTCTCTACTGACCATTAATGAGGGTACTCTCTTTGAGGTGAAAGCCACTGCCGGAGACACCAATCTTGGAGGTGAAGATTTTGTCAATAGGATGGTGAAACACTTCGTTCGAGAGTTTAAGATCAAGCAGAAGAAGGACTTCCTGTGAGAGGGCCAAGAAGACTCTCTCATACACTGCCCAAACCGCCATTGAGATTGATTCCTTGTACGAGGGAATTGATTTCTACTCCACCATTACACGTGCCAGATTTGAGGAGCTCAACATGGATCTCTTTAGGAAGTGCATGGAACCAGTTGATAAGTGTCTGAGAGATGCTAAGATGGACAAGAGCAGTGTTCATGATGTTGTGCTTTTTGGTGATTCTACCAGGATCCCCAAGGTCCAGCAGCTTTTGCAAGACTTCTTCAATGGTAAGGAGCTCTGCAAGAGTATCAACCCTGATGAGGCTGTTGCTTATGGTGCTGCCGTTGAAGCTGCTATTTTGAGTGGTGAGGGCAATAAGAAGGTGGAGGACGTCTTGTTACTGGATGTCACCCCTCTCTCCCTTGGTTTGGAGACTGCTGGTGGTGTTATGACTGTGCTCATTCCCAGAAACACCACCATCCCTACCAAGAAAGAACATTTTTTCTCTACCACCTCCGACAACCAACCTGGCGTGTTGATTCAGGTCTATGAAGGTGAGAGAACAAGGACGAGATACAATAACTTGCTTGGCAAATTTGGGCTCTCCGGGATTCCACCAGCTCCAAGGGGTGTTCCTCAAATCACTGTACGCTTTGACATTGATGCCAATGGCATCCTTAATGTCTCTGCAGAAGATAAGACCACTGGGCAGAAGAATAAGATCACCATCACAAACGACTAGGGAAGGCTGTCAAAGGAGGAAATTGAGAAGATGGTTCAGGAAGAGGAGAAGTACAAGTCTGAAGTTGAAGAGCATAAGAAGAAGGTTGAAGCGAAGAATATCGATGAGAAGATTGGTGAAAAGATTCTTCCAGCTGACAAGAAGAAAATTGAAGATGCCGTTGAGCGGACCATCCAGTGGCTTGATTGCAAGCAGCTTGCTGAGGCAGATGAGTTTGAGGACAAGATGAAGGAACTTGAGAGCATCTGCAACCCGATCATTGCAAAGATGTACCAGGGTGCAGCTGGTGGTATGGTTGGTGGCATGGATGATGATGCTCCAGCTGCAGGTGGAAGTGGTGCTGGTCGTAAAATTGAGGATGTTGATTAGGATGCTTGTTGATTAGTTGCTTGGTTTCTTGTTAGATTTATGTTTTGATGACTTTGATGTTACTTTTATGAATTTTACTGGAAGTTGCACTCAGAACTTCTCAAACTTGCCTTTTGATCAAAGCCAAACGTCTACAGTAAAATTTGGCATTGTTAAGAGTTACCTGCCTAACTTGCCATTGTTAAGTGTTATTTGCTTTGGTTTTCTTCCTTTGTTTTTTGGGCTATCGGCGAAAACTTGAAGTCACTCTATGAGTAAGCTCTGGATAGACTCGCATACACGCACCACAATTTACAAATCATCTTTTGAAATTTGTTTTATTTTAATTTACTGTAATCTATATTTAAAATGAGTTTTACAGGCTAATGGTTAGCTGGTTGGATTATTGTTAAAGTGTGCTCGAAATTCACCCGGCCGGTATATATTGTTCTGCTGTTTGGTCTGGATTACTAGAATTTGATTTGATGGATCAATCGGTGTTTCGCCAGTTGAGATTAATATTTTTTATGATCCAAGATTTAACCAATACTTCTGATGTCATACCCACATTCTCTTTCATTTAATTTACTGCATGTGTGAACTGAATGTAGATTAACGTTAGCTGGCGTTCCTAAAAGCTAGCTTTGTGTCCAACTTTCATTGAAACCTTGCTGGATTATATGATGCAGGAAACGCCTTTTCAGTATGATAAATGATCTGCCAACAATATTTAAGGTTGTGGCGTGGCATGCAGGGACTGGCAAGCAACAAGCAAAGCGCAAATCATCTGTCTCAAATCATCATGGCCGCAACAAGTCCAAGTGAAACTCAGGAGGAGTAAAAAAACGTCCTCAGGGACGGTTCTACATCACTGGCATTATTATGATCATGATTGCTTGTAATCAGGTAATTAAGGAAACATCACTTAATTTAATTCTGTCTCTAGCCTATTGTATTATAACTTGATTAATTGGACTAGCTAGTTGACTCTAGCATAGTTTCTATTTAAATGTGAATATGAGATAAAGTAATTATTGTTTGTGATCATTCTTGTTATCTTGAAGGAACCTGCATCCTTCCAGACAAATGATCATCATGTGAAAGCGGGTCTCTTTTAGAGAGAGTCAGACCTTGTTAACTGAACAACGGGTTTTGTTTCCCAAAAAGCGGGGTCTTCTTATGTATTCATGGGTATTGGTACGTCGAGTGTGCGTTACAAATAGATGGGTGATAGTGTTGCATAAAGAGAATCAGCTCATCAGAGAGCATATTAAGTTTCTTGGAGAGGAAGACGACGAAATGGAGGAGGTCATGTCTATCGAAGATGAGGACTTTACCAAAGAGCGAGAGTTGGTCCCTTTTCACCACTACAACAAAAACAGGCATTAACGACAAAAAATTAGCGACGACATTAGTTTTGGTCGTTAATGTAGTACTATTAACGACTAAATATAAATCCCGTCGTTATAAAATAACTTTTAACGACAGGTAAAATAAGTCGTCGTTAATATACCATTTTCCCGTCGTTATTGACTAAAATTTTTAATTCTAACCTTGAAATAATAAAAAAAAATTTATTAAGATTTAAGTATTACTTATATAAATAATTTCAATATAATTATATTTTTTTGTAAATGTACAAATTATTATTTTACTAATTATCATAATCATAAATTATTATTATTCCATATTTTAGATTATTATTTTATTAGTTATCATAATCATAAATTATTTTATTTTTATCAATTAAATAATTAATAATTATTTTCATAAATTATTTTATTTTTATTAATTAAATAATTAATAATATTATTTGTATAAATTATTATTTTTTATTTAACAAATAAATATTAAAAAAAAAAAACCAAAAACGTGGGCTACTCCCGCCGTATCCCTCTCTCTCCCTCTCCCTCTCCCTCTCCCCTCCTCCTTCCCCAAATTGCCAAATCCCTAAATCTAACCCTAACTCACCCCCTATCTCTCTCTCTCTCTCTCTCTATCTGTGAAGTACTCCCGCAATCGACCTATTCGCCGTTGCCTCTGCCTTTGGTTGCTGCCGCTGCCTCCGCCTCCGGTTGCCGCCGCCTCCAGCTCGATCGGGCTTCGCCTCCGCGTCCACTGCTGCTAGATCCACCTCAAAGAAGGTATATGTATATATATATATATTCTGTGTGTGTATATGTAGTCTGCGTGTATATATATTCTGTGTGTATATGTATTATGTGTATATATGTATTCTGCGTATGTATATGTATTCTGTGTGTGTATATGTATTCTGTGTGAGTATATGTATATGTATATATATGTGTGTATGTATTACAGAGTTACATATTTGGAATATATGTGTGTATATGTATTACAGAGTATATGGTGATATATGTGTGTATATATATTCTGTGTGAGTATTTAAGTGATTCTTAGGTCCTGTTATATGCATCGGCGTTTACTTGTGGTGAAATGTGCATTGGATATTGAAGCCACTCATATTGTTAGACATTAGTTTGATATTAATATGTCAAAAAAATATTGTTAATAGATGAATATAATACAAGTATATCCATTAATGTGATAGGTATAAATGATAGAAAAGGTAGAACATGGTATCCTGCTATTGACGTATACAGTGGTTAAGATTCTAGAATTTTTTTAAGTTTACAGAATTGACCCATGGCTATAAGAAAATAAATTAAATTAAGACGGAAATTTTGCCCTTTTTGGTTATTTGGTAGGGACGATTTTTGATGAACTTTGATAATGCCAAACCCTTGATCTTGAAGATGAAAAACACTAAATTGTAGAAAAATTGTGAATTTGTTCAAGAAACCACATTTCAAGTTTTTTTTTCGTAAGGATTTTGAACTCTGTTAACTATTTTCTTTTAAACCAACCCCCACTCACTGAATAGGTTTTTGAACTCAAAGATATACTCCTTAACAGTCATTCTATTCTATTTGAGTGTGAAAATTTTCGTGTAGGTATACTCCTTGCTTTCATGTGCTCCCAAGGGCTAAGTCTTGGCTTGCCCTGTCATGCATTCAACTCTTTCACCGTTGAAGTGCAAGTCTCTTCATCTAAGTTTCACAAAAGCACTTTCATATTTTCACCCATCGGCATCCATTCAAAATACTAGTTAATTTCCTAATCCAAATAATCTTCAGCATGCTCCCCCATTCAATTCAAGGGCATGTGACAACTGCTCTTCCAATTTGCCTCCTGCCACGATTAGTAGGTATAACATAATAGAAGGAGTTTTCATCTCCTTGATTCCTAGTTCATCTTCCAGACCACCTTTCAGTATGTCCAAAGGATCATGATCACATTCCAAATTCTCCATACAGGTTCCAACAGTTTCTGTCGCTGTAAAGTTTTAATAATTCATGATAAAACTTCAATCATACATCATCTCAGCCAATTTTGTAAGTTGGGCTTGGTTTCCTCTTCCACGTACTCTACCATGCTCAACCATGGCTTAAAATTTAAAATTTTAATGCAGCCTTAAGTTCTCTTTCACTTTGATACCAACTTGACATAGTGTGGAAGTATAAGAGCCAAAAATAGCAAAACAGGAGCTAAAATCAAATAGAGAATAAAGCTGGAATGAGAATAACAGGGTTTAGAGTTTGTAAACCTCTTTGTGTTTTTTTTTACCAATTTCCATCACCAAATGGTATAAGGGGACCAAGCTTTGGAAGATGCCAATAGACCCTATCCACAGCTACAATATGGCAAATAAACTTCAATACGGACAATGACTGCACATATACAAGTCCATATATACACATATCTCTAGAAATCCCATGCTTGGCTTCTTCTTCGTTTATTGTTATGAATCTTTGCATCACTTTGAGCCAATGACTGGGTGCCACCTAGAGTTTCCCATCGCCACTTATCTAGGGCCATGTCCATGTGATCACATAAACCACACATGCCCCCCTGGAAATTATTGTTGCTGCTTTAAATTCTGATGCATCTAAGTTATTTATGATCTGTTTCATTCCTTCTCTTAATAAGCTACAGACAACTGCAAAACATAACATAAAAAGGTTAGGAGTTAAGCATTGTAGTTTTAGGTCTATTGATGACGAAAGTTTGTCAATGCATTTTCCATCTTATTAATTCCAGTTTCCATCTTATCTCCTGTCAATACCCATATTTTTATTCCATCTTAAGGGAAGAAATTTAGATATAATTATGTTTATGCCTTTTAAATTCTCTTTACCTTTTTTAAGTTTCAATTAATATATAGTCAACAATAATGCAATCCCAATATTTTACTTCATTGCATTTAATTAAGCTGACAATTTCTCTGTCAATTAAAAATATTATTATACTAACAATAATGGAGTTCTATTAGACATATTCCTCGCTCAATTATATATAGAGATTGGACCCAGGACTTCCGCTCTCATCATGTAACGCTTAGAAGTTGTATCTACTCTGCAATTCTTTATTGCTTCCATGTTTTGTAGAGCTTAATGCAAGGTCTGGTCTGATATGGTCTTGTCTTGTCTTGATAGGTTTGGGCTAATTTTAGGTTAGGGACAATTGCTTACTCTTAGCTTGCTGAATTCTATACATATACTTGCTTCAACTGCTATTTGCCAAAAGTTTTAACTTTTTGAATTATTAATATATATGTAAAGAATACTAATATAAGAGCTTTGTTTCTTTTAGGTTGGTTGATATATATATATATATATATATGTACATGAATACTGGTAGTGTTTTTATTCCATATTCTTGTGCTGGGTAATTTAATCTATCTCTAATACTATCAATTTTTGTTATATCTAGTACGATGGATAAGAATTGGATGCAATTGGATGATAGACTTTCTGACCAATATGTTAATGGAGTTGATAATTATTTGTGATACCAACATTGTTCGAGGTATGTATCCTGTGAGTGATAGGATTTAATCACTCCCTCCGGGTGGTGGGTAATCACCCATTTTTTTAAATTTTGAATGCTTAGTATTATATGTATCCTGTGAGTGATAGGATTTAATCACTCCCTCCGGGTGGTGGGTGATCACCCATTTTTTTAAATTTTGAATGCTTAGTATTATATGTATCCTGTGGGTGATAGGATTTAATCACTCCCTCCGGGTGGTGGGTGATCACCCATTATTTTTTATTATTAATGCTTAGTACTATATATATCCTGTGAGTGATAGGATTTAATCACTCCCTCCGGGTGGTGGGTGATCACCTATTTTTTAAAATTTTTAATGCTTAATACTATATGTATCTTGTGAGTGATAAGATTTAATATGTAACGACTCGTCTAGTGAGCCTTAGATGTTAATTATATTTTTATATAGTGTGTTGTATGTGGGTTTGTTAGATGCCAAAAGTAAGTTATGGGTGAATAAAAGGTTAAATGGCGCAAAATACTACGACGTGTACACATTGATGAGAAGAGAAATCAAGTGGGTCCAGTAGACATTGAGAGAGAGCAATGGAGAGATTTCATGCATTGGTTGAGCTCACCTGAGTTTCAGGTATACTACACTTGAAGGGTGTTTGCTTTATTATATTTGTATTTATAATATAATCCACTTATAATTGATGTAATCCACTTATAATTGAAAAAAGTTTCAAATTCTTCTTCATAAATCCTAACACAATCTACTCTATATTTAAGGGTTTTTATGTTTTGGTACATTTTAGTGATTGTATGTTATGTAGTTTGTGATGGAGACGTTTTGGGGTTTGTTAATTCTATTTCTAATATTTTATAAAAAAAACATGAACATTTCTTTGACTCTAATTTCATATATTTTTTTTTTGTAGGTCAATGAGATAACAAGACTTTAAAGGAAGCAACTGTTGTCTTGCAGTACATGAATAGTTTTATGACTATATATAGTGTTTTGTTGTACATTAGTTTTGAATAGTATATATGATTGTTAAAGTGTTATTTTTAGTTAAATATCTTTTTTGGTGTACATCTTTGAATAGTATATACAATTGTCAAAGTGTTATTTTTAGTTGAACATATTTTTTGGTGTAATTTGTTGGCAATTAACACTTATATATATACTACTTTTGATGTGTAAATCCTAATGGATAATGTTTACTTTGGTTTTATTTGAATGACATGTTTAATTTTATGAGTGTTATTCTAATTTGATATGGATAATGATATATAAGTTTGGTGGTTTATATCAAAACAAGATGTTTTTGTCATGACTAACAATTGTTTTCATACTATTAAAAAAAATAAAAAATAAAAAAATAAAAAAATATTTTTTTTTAACGATAGGAATCATACCGTCGCTAATTGTTCACATTATTAACGAGAGGAAATATTGTCGTTATTGGTTTGTGTTTTGATAACTAAAACTTATTTTTAACGATAGGAATCATATGGTCGCTAATTGTTAAGATTATTAACGACGGGAAATATTGTCGTTATTGGGTTATAATTTGGTAGTTAATAATTATTTTTAACGACGGGAATCATACGGTTGTTAATACAATTAACGACGGGTTTATCATTCTCGTCGTTAAAGACTTTTATCCTCGGAGGCAATAACGACGACCGACGACAGGAAAATTCCCGTCGTTACAACTTTTTAACGACCGGAAATCAACTTTCAACGACTGATTTTCCCGTCGTTAAAACCCGTTTTTCTTGTAGTGCACATAGAGCAAGAATTGTCTTCTTATATATGTTATGTTGCTTGTTGGAAATAAAAAGTTCAACATATTGGGGCACAAATGTAATTTTAAATGGGCAATATTATCTTAAAGTTTAACAAAAAAAAATGATCTATTTCAGTAATTTTGGATTATTGAGTAATAAATTGTCATGAATTTAATATGTAGAGACCAAACTAGTATTTCTAAATTAATGAAGAGACTAATTTGAAAATATTAATTCTGTTAACTGTTGGAAAAACAGTTATCAAATTGGTAATTGCAAATAAAAGGGTCATGGTCCCCATTTTTGCACGTGAATCTTTTCCCAGCATCCCTATCAATAGAGAATTCAAGAGAAAATTACGTGTTAAAATTGGAAGATGAAATACCCGTTCAATTAGCACAACAACAATGGATTTACAGGCATGTTTATGTTGTTCTTGTTCTTCATTTTTTCTCTTTAAATCAAGATAGGAGATCCAAATAATGTCAGGATTATTATACTTGAATGCACCAGTTTTAGTAAATTTCCTACATTGCTTAGAGACGAACAGGTATTCTATCCCAAACAGGATGTCTCGTTTTCCAACAAGCAGTTGTTAACAGAGTGGGATGTCTCTCTTCACGAACAACAGGTATTGGTTACCAGACAAGAGTTTGCTACCTTCTCCGACGTGTTGATCAAGGTCTATGAAGGCGAGGAACGGCGGGCGAGAGGCAATAACTTACTCGCGGAATTTCAACTCTCTGGGATTCCACGGTCTTCACGAGATCCACGGGATGTTCCTAGTATCACAGTGTGCTTTGACGTTGATGCTGATGGCATCCTTAATGTCTCTGCAGCTGGGGAGGAGAATGCGATCACCATCACCAAAGGCCAGGCCGGAGGGCTCTCCAAGGCGAAAATCCAGAACATGGTTCGGGAAGCAGAGAAGTACAAGTCGGAAGACCAAGAGCTTGAGAAGAAGGTTGAAACAAAGAATACATTAGAGAACTGTGCGTATAACAAGAGAAATACAGCCAGGGAAATCGAAGATGCCATTGAGCAGATGACCCAGTGGTTGGATGACAGCCAGCTTGCTAAGGCGGATGAATTTGAGCGCAAAATGAGGGAACTCATCACGAGCATCTGCAACTCGATCATTAATGAGATCACCACCATGAACGACATGGGGAGGCTGCTTTCAAGGGAGGAAATGGAGTTTGAGAGAGAAGAAGACCCAAGCGAAGAATGCCTTAGAGAAGTATGCGTATAACACGAGGAATGTAGTAAAGGAAATTGAAGGTGCCATTGATCAGCAGACCATCCAGTGGCTGAATGGCAACCAGCTTGCTGAGGCAGATGAGTTTGAGGACAAGATGACGGAGCTTGAGGGCATCCGTAACTCGATCATTGCAAAGCTGCTGCAGGGTGCAATTGCTGATATAGACATGGGTGGTGCCATGGCTGATGTCCGATGATAGTGCAGCTGCAAGTGGAAACAAGCGAGTTGATTAAGTAAGCAAACAGAAGTGTGTTCGTATGTTTGCGCATGTCGAGGTGTGCTCTAGGATTGGACAGTAAATTCTTCAATGCTTGGATACCTAGAATGTTTCAGGTAGAGGGTGTGGGGGGTACGGATTGATTGGTCTGAATCATTTTTAACACGTTAAATTGTTAGTGTGATTTTTCAATCAAAAGTCTGATTTGTTGCGGTTTAACACGATTTGTAATGCTACTTAAAATCACAAAAAATGATATTTAAAAATAGTAAATAAAGACACACATATTAGTAAATAAAGACAATTAAAGATAAATAAATAAGAGCAAAAAATAAAAATAAAATAGTATAAAAAATAAATAGAAGGAGTTGCCGATTATTAGATTTTTATAATAATAAATTTTTTATAATTTTTTTTATTATTTTCTTGGGTGGCTCGATTTAAAACGGAATTGTCAATTGTCTAAACTGCGCGGTTTGAACATGATCTAAATCGTTTTCGATTGCCAAAAAAAAATCGATCGGTTTGGTCTGGTTTGATTCGATCTTGCCAATTTTTGCAATGTACCGATTTTTTTGAACACCCCTAATTTCAGATAATCGGATGGTACTATTTGTAGCAGTGACAATTTAGTAAACAGTAGAAAATCCGATGATACTATTGTTCAATGCTAGCATGTTTCTGTAAAATAATAGTTTATTTTGTCCACAATGATTCATTAAGTTAAAAATCAAAAAGCAAAATCCCAGTATCAACAGTAATTCAAAAAAGTAATTTTTTAAATATAAAGACCAAACTTAGTCAATCACAGTGAACTATGATCTCAGTCATTTTAATGAATTTATAATCGTTTGTTACTTTCTTAATAGCAAGCAATTAATTTGCATTAGAACACAGTAAAGGTTTTGAATGTCGTACGAACGGAACTTCGATGCTAAGGAACTACGTACAATAGAGGTGTCGAATCATTCCCCCCCCCCGCCCCCACCAATTATTAAGCTCTCTTCCTGCCCTTGGAGGTGTTGACTCTGCCACTACAAGTCACACTACAAGTCAAGCAACTGCGACCGAAAGGAAGAAAGAAGAGATGGCGGGAAACAGAGAGGGCCACCGGCGATCGGAATCGATCTCGGCACGACACACTGTTGCGTCGGAGTTTGGCGGCAAAACCACGTAGAGATCATCCCGAACGACCAAGGCAACCGGACGACGCCGTCTTGTGTCGCTTTCACCGATTACGGACGCTTGATCGGCGAAGCCGCCAAGGACCACACTAACATCGTCTTCGGTAACGCACTCTGAACTGAGACAGTACTTCTGTGTTTATGGCTGATGGAAAAGACTGGTACATTAGGGTTAATTTGATTTCTTCGTATGTGGTACTAGAAGCACCAGACGATAGTATTAACCTTTTGCGTTAGCTATGTTGAATTAAGTTAGTTAATTGTTGGTTCTGTTTCTTAGCTCGCTGTAGGGATGAGCAAGCTGGTTTTGGAGAGAATATGAAAAGTTCTCGAAATATTCATCTTTATTGCTATTATTATTCTTATTTTTATGTTTGATATGGTCCAATATTTAACGTCACAAGAGTCTGTTTGTCAATTTCTGATTTTTTATGTTTGTTTTTTTTGACATCAATAAATGATAAGCGTTTTGCAGATGCAAAGAGGTTGATCGGGAGGAGGTTTGGTGATCCCTCTGTACAGAGTGATATGAAGCTGTGGCCCTTCAACGTTATTGATGGACCTGGTGATAAACCCAGGATTGTTGTCAATTACAGGGGTAAGAAGCAGCAATTTGCAGCTGAGGAGATCTCTTCCATGTTACTCATCAAGATGCGAGACATTGCTGAGGCCTACCTTGGTTTGACTGTGAAGAATGCTGTGGTTACTGTCCCTGCCTACTTCAATGATTCTCAAAGGCAGGCAACTAAGGATGCTGGTGTTATTGCCGGCCTGAATGTAATGCGTATCATCAATGAACCCACAGCTGCTGCCATTGCTTATGGTCTCGACAAGAAGGCAACTATTGTTGGAGAGAAGAACGTCCTAATCTTCGATTTTGGAGGCGGTACATTTGACGTCTCTGTGGTGACCATTGAAGAGGGTATCTTCGAGGTGAAAGCCACTGCTGGAGATACCCATCTTGGAGGTGAAGATTTTGACAATAGGATGGTGGAGCACTTTGTTGAGGAGTTCAAAAGGAAGCACAAGAAGGACATTAGCGACAGCCCCCGAGCATTGAGGAGGTTGAGGACTTCCTGTGAGAGGGCCAAGAAGACTCTCTCATCCACTGTCAAGACCACCATTGAGATTGATTCCTTCTATGAGGGTATCGATTTCTACTCGGCAATTACTCGAGCTAAATTTGAGGAGCTCAACATGGATCTCTTCAGGCGGTGTATGGTAGCAGTTGAGAAGTGCCTGAGAGATGCTAAGATGGACAAGAGCAGTGTTCACGATGTTGTGCCTGTTGGTGGATCCACCAGGATTCCCAAGGTCCAGGAGCTTTTGCAGGACCTATTCGGGGCAAGGAGCTCTGCAAGAGTATCAATACCGATGAGGCTGTTGCTCGCGGTGCTTCTGTTCATGCTGCTATTTTGAGTGGCAATGGCAATGAGAAGGTTTGGGACCCCTTGCTACTGGATGTCACCCCTTTGTCCCTTGGTATGGAGACTGCTAGTGGTTCTATGTCTGTGTTCATTCCCAGGAACACCATCATCCCCTCTAAGAAAGTGTTAGACTTTCCTATGTCCGACGACAACCGATCTCTTTTGATTCGGGTCTACGAAGGGGAGGAAATGAGGGCCAGAGCCAATAACTTGCTTGGCAAATTTGAGCTCTCTTTACTTTCTTATGCTCCTCAGATCACGGTATCCTTTGACATCGATGCCGATGGCATCCTTGATGTCTCTGCAGAAGTCCAGAGCAGTAGCGCCGAGCAGAAGAATAGGATCACCGTCACGAATGACAAAGGAAGGCTCTCAAAGAAGGAAATCCAGAGAATGGTTCAGAAAGCAGGGAAGTACAAGTCTGAAGACCAAGAGCTTGAGAAGATGGCTGAAGCGAAGAACACCTTGGAGCGCTATGCATATAACTTGAGAATACTCTAAAGGATGAGAAGATTGGTGAAAGGTTTTTTCCAGGTGACAAGGAGAAGATTGAAGATGCCATTGAGCAGATCATCCAGTGGCTCGATGGCAACCCGCTTGCTGAGGCAAATGAGTTCGAGGAAAAGATGAGGAAGTCGAGAGGATGGTTCAGGAAGCAGAGCAGTACAAGTTTGAAGACCAAGAGCTTAAGAAAGATGGTTGAAGCGAAGAAAGCCTTGAAGAAGTATGCAT